>NC_134403.1:197588562-197888562 GCF_038048845.1 Mixophyes fleayi
TTAGAATGCATTGTCCCTGGACTAGATCAGAATTACATTCCATTATGACTGAATTCCCAGACCCTAGAAAGGAGTTAGCTAAATGTCAGAAATTTGTTAAAGACTTAGGAAATGCCCACGAACCTACCAATAAGGATTGGCGTGTAGTGTTGAGGGCGTGTCTTCCTCCCAATACTAACATACAAAAATTTATTGAAGATTGTTTGTTGGAGGAAGATGACACCTTGACTGATGAGATTAACCCAAAAAATATAGCACAAATTGTCAAACACTTAGCCATCTATTTTCCAGTAGTGGTAAATTGGAGTAAGATTTTCACCATTAAGCAAAAGGATAGTGAAACAGCAGCAGACTATTTTTCTAGGGCACTAGCATCAATGACACACTTTACCGGAGTAACTGACATAAGAGAGGACCCACATCACAGGGAAGTAGCTGTAGGAGTGTTAATGGATGGTCTTAGGGAAAATTTAAAAACCAGAGTACAAACCTCATTACCTAATTGGAGAGGTATCACAGTAGACTCTCTTAGGGAGTCTGCTGTGGAACATGACAAAAATATCTTTAGAAAGAAAGAAGAGAAAGGTGATAGGTTGATGACGTTGAGTATTCAAGCTTTAGAAGGATTACACACACAACCACAAACATACCAAGCATACAACTCAAGCAAAAAGGTAATGGTATGTTTTCGTTGTAAGAAAGAGGGACACATAAGGAGATTCTGTCCAGAAGCAAGGAAAGAAACATCAAGGGGGGAATCATATAGGTATCCTCCACGGAGAAACACACATAAGCAAGAGAACACACAGCTACCCGCGCATATTATAGCAGCAAATGCTGCGCGAGAAAATGATAGTCAGCGCTAGGGGTCAGGTCATACCTGTAGTCTACAGCCAGTGACGTTAACTGAGAGTCAGAAAGAAGAACCAAAAATGATAGTTGACATAGCTGGTAGGAAACAAACTTTTCTTGTAGATACAGGGGCGGCCCGATCTGTGATAACCTCTCCTTTCAATCTACAGGTGACCAGTAAAACTATTCCAGCTATGGGGGTAACGGGAAAAGTGTTACATTATCCTCGAACTAAACCCGCTGAAGTTACTATCGGGCCTCTGCATGCTAAGCATTCGTTTCTCTTGGCTGCAGCGGCTCCTACTAACTTGCTAGGGAGAGACTTGTTATGTAAAATGGGATGTGTCATATACTGTACTTCTGATGGTGTGTTCTTAGATATACCGGAGAAGGTCGCACATGAGGTACAGGATATATTGGACACCCCTCAAAGGTTAATGTTACACTCTCCTGTTATAGAACAAAGTCCATCTCAAGTAAAGGGGATGTTGCTGGAAATACCAGGTTCCCTATGGACCAGAGATGAACAGGACACTGGACTGATGGCAAACATAGCCCCTGTCATGGTCAATCTAAAAAGTGGTAGGATAGCTCCAAAAATCCCACAGTATCCATTAAAACCGGAGGTGGGACTAGGGGTATATCCTGTTATTGAGAGGCTATTACAACAAGGGATTTTAATTCGTACAGCCAGTACAGCAAATAGTCCCATTTTCCCTGTGAAGAAGAATGGGGGGAGGGGCTATAGATTAGTCCAGGACTTAAGGGGAATTAATAAAGTTGTTGAGAGACAATTCCCCGTAGTGCCGAATCTAGCTGTCATCCTCATGCAGATTCCACCGTCTGCCAGTCATTTTACTGTCATTGATCTATGTTCTGCTTTCTTCTCAGTCCCTCTTCACCCTGACTGCCAATACCTTTTTGCATTCTCCTACAGAGGAGTGCAATACACATGGACCAGACTACCCCAGGGGTTCATTGACAGCCCCAGTATTTTCTCCCAAGCCTTACATGACTGTTTGCAATCCTTTCAACCCCACAATGGGTCTGTTCTAATTCAATATGTGGACGATTTGTTGTTGTGCTCTGATTCTTTTATGTCATGTTTACATGATACTAAATTGTTGTTGCTTCATCTTTCACAAACAGGGCACAAGGTGGCAAAGGATAAATTACAGCCATGTCAGACTAACGTCAAATACTTAGGACACTGCCTCACTAAGGGGCTAAGACACCTGACAACCGACAGAATTGAGGCCATACAACACATGACTCATTAAAAATAACATCTAAAAAAGAAAACATCATCAAAATGCCCCTTACAAATGTAAATAGGAAATGAATAAGGGGACCTTTAAAGTTGGCAAATAATAATACCCCTCTCAATACGGTTATATTTATGGGAAAAATTCTATATGTGGGGAGTCAATTTACTCTAGGAACCACTTGATCTCAAAGTCCGAATTCAGACCTCTTGGTGCAAGGGTTCCCACAGAGTAAATTAATTTCATCTCTGCTTTCGCTAACTCCGTTTTAGAATCTTTCTTTCTCCAATCTCCACAGATTTTTTTCAGTCCGCAAAAAATATTTTATGGATGTAATATCACATCTCTGTTCATTCTTACAATCGAATGATAGGGAATGTAATTCATATCCTTTTTTTATATTTCTGACGTGTTCAGTTCAATGCTCCCTTAGCTTACATCCTTTTCTACCAATATATTGTTTTCCACAATTACATTCTACCATATATACAATTTTTAGTATTGCACGTGATAAAATATTCTATTTTATAGACTAGACCTGTGGTATTAGATTTTACTTCCACCCATTTGGTGACCTTGGACTTCACATTTTTACATGCGACACAAGAACTGTGTCTAAAAAAGCCTTTTGTTTTTTTTAGGTCTTTTGTAGGTTTAGAAATCACACATTTCACAAAGATGTCTTTAAGGGTGGATGCTTTCCTATTCATAAAGCGTGGACGTCTCGATATTACATCCTCCAATTTGGGATCTTTTCTGAGGATTGGCGAATGTTTGCATTGAATTTTTTCTACAACTTTATAATTGTTATATTGAGTAATAAAGGGTACTTCTAGCTTTTTTGGATTATTATTGGCTATATTTTGGCTGAATTTCAGACGGAGTACATTTTCCCTCTCCATTCCTTGTACTTTCTCAATTATCTGATCTAAATGGTTTTCTTTATATCCTTTCTCCTTAAGGATCTGGGCTTGTTTTTTGAACACTTCCACCCTAGTGCAGTTACGTCTGACTCTTTGAAACTGTCCAAAGGGCACTTGATATAATGATTGCTATCTACCTGAATGAATGAATTCAAATCAGTAGGTTTATTATAGTTTCTTATGAGTAATTTATCGTCTTCAACATAGATATTTAAATCCAAAAATGAACTTCTTGTTTGCTTATATCAAAGCTCAACTGAATAAAGCTCAACTTGAAAATTGTTGGAGTTCAACCTATTGCAAAATTTAGTTAATGAGGAATTATCCCCCTGCTAAATAAAGAAAATGTCATCAATGTAACGATACCAGGAAACCAGATTCGCCCTCACCACAGGGTTATTCCAAATGTGGCCTTCGTCCCACCACCCCATAAACATGTTGGCATATCTAGGGGCAAATTTGGTTCCCATGGCCATTCCCTGTAATTGTAAATAAACATCACCAGAGTACCAAAAAAAGTTGTTCCTCAATATAAATTGTATTTTTTTCACCCTCTTCTATTATGTATTGATTTCAAAAATATTTAACTGCTTCCATTCCATGCTCATGATTAATAATAGTGTAAAGGGAACTAACATTGGCTGTAACTAGTGTATATTCTTCTTTCCATGGTATGTTATGCAACTTATTCAGTATATCCATGGTGTCCCTTAAGTATGATTTAATTGACTTCATAAAGGTTTGGAGGTGGTGATCCAAATAGTGAGATAGATTTGATGTAAACGACTCCGTACCCACAACAATAGGTCTACCTGGTGGGCATGAGGGATTTCTATGAATATTTGGAGGATATATAGTATTGGAATAGAAGGATTAGAGACAAATATATATCCCTTTGTTTCTTTCTAAATAATTCCTTTTTCTTTATATTTCTCCAGTATGGTATTCAATTTATCCGACACTTGTTTGGATGGATCTCCTTTTAAGATTTTTTATGTATTTTTATCCTTTAATTGTCTCATAATATCTTTTTGGTATTTCTCTTTATCCTGAATTACTACTCCCCCCCTTGTCCACTGGCTTAATAACAATATCCTTATTTCCTCTTAAATTCTTCAGAGCATCCCTTTCTTTCTTATTCATATTAAGTCTATGTTTATTCTTTCTCAATTTAATCTCTTGCAAATCATCCTTTACTAATTTTTCAAAGGTTTTCACCATCCGCCCTTACAAAAGGTGGGAAAAGGGTAGATTTTGATTTGAATTTATTCTCTCTACTAATCTGTGTTGCTTCATTGGTGTTTCTTTGAAAGAACTTTTTTTAAAGTCAATTTCCTCACAAATTTGTGGAGATCCACAAATATGTCAAAACTGTCCGGTTTACTTGACGGAGCAAATTTGAGCCCCCTTTTTAACACAAGTTCCACCATCAAAAACACAAGACAGACCAGTTTTAATACCTGCTTCTTGAGTGGCTTGATTACCCAATCAGCATTTTGCCATTCAGAACATGAGAAGAGAAAGCACTATTGACATTTAAATTATTTGGGCAATCATTAATTTAATATTCATTTAAATTCATTAAATTAATTTAATATTAATTTATGGGTTTTTTCCCCCATTATATTAAGGGGACAAAATGATTTAATTATTATATTAATCTGCCACTATGTAATGCCAAATTATGCAACATAAATAATTATATCCACCATTAACAATCAGTTAATATTATTATATATTCACATTTCCCCATAATATAATTATATAATAGTGTCCCCTTAAACAAATAACAAAATTCCCCTATAACTTAATATTACATTAATTGTGCCCCTTAATCAATAAATGATGATTGTCCAAATAATATAAATGTCAGTGGTGCTTTCTCTTATGTTCTGAATGGCAAAATAGTTCAAACTGCATGCCACTCACAACCACCTCTTTTTTTTCCCATTTCAATGGCGGTTTTGTGGCAGTTTTGTAAACCCTTAGTAAATCCAGTGGTTTGTATGTTCATCATTGTTAAACTCGGGAAGGCGATTTGTAAAGTGGTGGTTTTTAAAAATGTCATTTCTGGCTGTTTAACTGGCAGTTTGGGCTTTAGTAAATCTGGCAGTTTTAAAACGTCCAGAAAGTCGCAGAAAAATGGCGGTTTTGCTAAACCGCCTATCAGTAAATCTAGCCCAAGATCTAAGAATTTTACTTTTTCCTGGTTCATGTGGGCTGTGAGCAAGGATTAAGGTCATTATTATTGATGTAGTTAAGAAAGGCACTAAGATCTTCCTTGGAGCCCCTTCAGACACATAGAATATCATCTATATATCTGTGCCATAGGAGCATGTCCTTGGCAAAGGCATGTTGTTTTAAATGCAAGACTCTTCCCAGTGTGCCATAAAAAGATAACTCTGTGCGAATTTGCTTCCCATCGTCATCCACCCTACCTGCCAATAGTAGTGTTCACCAAACCAAAAATAGTTGTGCTCAAGCACAAAGTTAATGGCTTTGATGATGAACTCTATTTGTGTTGTGTGGATATCAGACTGTGTATTGAGTATATTTTTCACTTGTGCATCTTCCACCGTTGTCAATAATTGTGTACAGAGAAGTCACATCACATGTAAGAAGTTTGTAACACTGTTTCCAAATCAAGTTATCAAGTATTTTTAGAACATCTGCGATGTCCTTCAGATTACTCTTTTGCTTAACCACATAGGGTTGCAAAAGTGGTCTACAGACTCCAATAGGTTAAATGTAAGTGAGCCTATGCCCCGAGACAATAAGCCTTCCTGGGGGATTTTCAAGATCTTTATGGGTTTTAGGGAGGCAATAGATGACTGGTATTCTAGGATGTTTTTTATTGAGGTAGTCAAATTTGTGTTTATTCAACATCCCTTCTTGTGATGCCTCTATGAGGAATTTCTGTGATTCTTTGACATAGGTCGTTGTGTTTCATTTTTTAAAGGTTCGTAAGTTATCCTGTTAATTAGTTGTCTTATTAGTTCTTGTTCATAGTTTGACCTGTTCATTATTGTGAATCCATAACCTTTGTCGGCTGGTTTAATTGTTATGGAATTGTTTATCTTGAGTTCCTTTATTGCTTTTTCTTCATGTTTACTGAGGTTTTGTATGCGCCTTCTTCTTTTCAGGGAAAGCTTATTTAAATCTCCCTCCACATATCTCTGAAATGTCTCCACATATTGTCCTTTTAGTTAGGATGAGTAGAAATAGATTTGTTTTTAAATACTGAAGTTATGGAACTGTTTGTTGTGCAAGAAGCACTTTTTCCAATACGTTACTGCATAAAATATTTCTTAAGGGTTAATTTTCGTATAAAACTATGCAGGTCAATGTATGTGTTGAACTTATTCATAGTAGTGGGAGTGAATTTCAAGCCTTTGCCAAGTAGTTTTTGTCAGACACTGAGTTTGGTATCACTAAGGTTGAAAATACCTATCGTTTCTGTTTCTTGATATTTGCTCTCACCCCTAGCTCTTTTTCCACCCCGTTTTCCTCTAGTGCGTCTGGTCTCAGCTTCCTTTTTAGGGTTACTGGTGTGTTTTTCAGCTCTAATGGTATGTCAGGTGGTTGTGTTTTCTGGAGAAGTAGTTCTAAAAAATTGTTACGATTCTTGCTATTGTCTCCCTCTAAAGTGATGTCATGCACTATAAGCTCTTGTGTTAATACTGTGATGCCGTTCTAGACCTTCGTCTTGAAGTTTTGCGCCTTTTCCAAAACTTTACCTAGCTATTGTTGCATAGCTTTTTTTTTTTATTATTTTGGTCTTCATTTTCTATAGATTTCTTAAACTTGTTATATACTGTAAATCAAGGGATTTAGTGGTTCATAAACTCCTGTTGTGCTTTCTTGTCTAGGTATTTGATAAGAGGTGACCTTTTCTGGTGTGCTCTAGTTTCTAACCAGATAAAAAAAAGTCAAACATGGGGCGTAGCTAACAAGTTTGCACATCCTGAACATCCTTTTTCAGTGCTCTCCCTTCTGAGATCGATATCTACAACTTATTGGGATCTGGTGACTCGGGCGCCACTGTTGGTCTCCCTGGATGGTCCCCCCTGCATTACTGGCTCCTATTAGGACCCTTCCTGACTGCTGTGGCTCTCTGTTCTGGCCAAGACTACTGTCAAGACCATGGGCGGCCACTTTCGGTTCTCGTCCGGCCACTTCCAATTTACGGCTTCAGGGACCCGGACCACTGAGAGGCATTCGTTGGAAGCTGTTGCTCTTCCTCCAGGCCTGATTTAGTTCAGCACGAGTTTCCCCAGCCCTCCAGACAGAGACAGTTAAGTCTGTGAGAGGACATCCATCTGGACAGGAAAATTCCCACATAGAAGAGCGTGGCTTGGATGCCATTTTACAAAGTTGCATAAGGTTCCTACTGTAGTACTTACTTACTTGGCTGCTTACATCCTTCTTCTTGAACTTCTCCATTCTTCCCAGAAGATTACAGTGCAAAATTAGCTGTATCCTGACATGTCAATTGACATGTAAGCTACTATTACATCCATGCCTGCAGGAATCTATATTTCTTCAGCTGTCCTCCGGCTGCACCTTACCACAGCCTCACTGACCTGAAAATGTCTGCCTGATTATTCATCTACTAGGCCATTCTCTAACCTAAATGCTGCTCATGCCATTACATCTAGTACCATACCTATTAAAGAGGATATCTTTAACATAGGAGGTGTCAGTACTATACAGTTGTGTAATCCAAACTACCTAGACATTCTTCCAAGAAAGTAAAAACCTGACAAAGTTATCCCTCCAGTGAACTTCTTCAGCACTGGCTCTTCTGCATCTTTGGCCAACGCTGCTGCATCCCATGATGTGTCCCAACAAGTGCATCAGACTTCCCAGGCTTCTACACCTAGAACTCGAAATAGTCGGCCCTGTTAACTTGAGGTCCATTCAATCTCTTGTTTCAAGTGCTTAAATCGGATATCACCTCTGAATTCAGGGCATTGATCAAAGAAATCAAAGCTGATGTAACCCATTTGGGAGCCAGAACGAATCAACTTGAGCACTAGTTGGAGAAACTCGTGGCCTCCCACAATAATTTGATATCTGCTCATGACCTTTTACAAGAAGAAGTTACTGGAAATAAGGACAAAATAGTGGCTGTTGACTACAGGTCACGTAGCATCAACATCAATAATCGGGGTATCCCGGACTCCGAACTTTATAAATGTGCCAGAGACCTGTTCCAAAAATGATTGCCAACGGCCTTGTCAAATGACCTCCTCATATATTGTATACACCGTCCAGCGTCGGACTGGCCCACCGGGATACCGGAAAAATCACCGGTAGGCCCCGCTGCCCTACGGCCACACCCCCTTCTGAAAGTGGGCGGAGCCCATTAAACTCACCTGGGGGTCGGTGTCCTCCCCGGCGTCGCTGCTGCTGCAGATGAACACATCAGCTGTTTTATTGTACACAAAGAGGTTACAGATCAGACAGAAAGAATGTTTCGGCCACTAGAGGGCAGTGTCACAGTCAGATTACCTCCCGGACCAGGCTCTCCAGGTCTTCCAATGTCCGGCTGACAGCAACCACATCTGCTCCCCTTCAGCGCCTTCACCGTGTCCCGTCCGATGCCTGCAGGAAGCCAGAGTCAATCAAAGTTCTCAGCAGGATACCAGGCCCCGCTGTCCCCCGCGTACTCACCTTTCCCAGCACCGGTGACAAGTCATCTTTCCCATGTGATCGCAGCTGCGATCATGTGACCCGCCCCCCTCCTCCTGTCAGCTGACTGTGATGATCCCGCCGCCGCTGAAGGACTAAGGAGCAGAGAGGCTGCAGCAATGAAGACATGGGTAAGTAGATTTTTTTTATATACATCTGTGCTCTAGCTGCAGGGAGAGCAGAGGCTGACTGCAGAGTATATATATATATATATATATATATATATATATATATATATATAGTGTTACTATTTCTAGAATAAAAATACTATTTTTACTTTCATTTAGTGAATATGAAAGTTGAAGCCGTGACACACATGCACATGTATACCAAAACTGGCTGGCGAGGTGGTGAGTTAAGTCTAACCACTATTTATGCAATAAGCTCTGTTCTTCTACCGCCACTTATTGCATAAATAGTGGTTAGACTTAACTCACCACCTCGCCAGCCAGTTTTGGTATACATGTGCCTTATAACCGCAGATTAATCAATAGGACTGTTAATCATTTATCTAATGTAACATTATTCATACCTCCCTACATTTAAACATATGAAACAGGGACAGAATTAGCACCTCTGATAATAATACCTATTTTGGGACGAAACATCGGCCATTTTTGTGTGCAAAATCTGCCTCTTTTGGGTCTGCGATGTGGGATTGTCCCGCTGAAATGGGAACAGTAGGAGGTATGCATTATTTACTCAGGGCACCATTTCACATACTGTATACAATACTGCCCTGGTTTGCTTTAAACCAATTAGATGGTTGGATCCTGGAGAAAGCAGCATATTCTTATAAAGGGCTCATACTTTGAAAGAGAAAATTCCTTTTATTTGTGGTTTTATATTTGTGCTGAGCTGATATTATTGATGAAATTGACAGGTAGAGCTATTGATCATTTGATATTTTAATAAAACAATTTGCCTTTAATTTTCGTTGTCCTTTAGCATTGTGTATGACCATGGTGTAGGTTTACAGTGATACACATTATGATGACATACAGATATTTTGATTATACAAAGAGTCAGATGTGTGCATGTGCTTGCATGCAGGTTGCTCTATTAAAGTGGCTGTTCCTTTTCTCACCGTCTGTATTTATATAGAGCCTTAAATGATGAAAATATACAAGCCGTAATTCAATATAATGTAGATTGCATTAGAATAAATGTACAAATGTGTGTGTGTGTGTGTGTGTATGGAGAGCACTATTTCATGGCATATGTGAATTGGGGGGCACTATTGTGGGCATAATATGAATTGGGGACACTATTACGTGGCATATGTGAATTTCAGGTAGTACTGTACGCCATAATATTGTTTTGGGGGCACTACTATGTGGCATAGGGGGGCTGCCTATCTATACTAAACTATAGTGGGGGGGGGGCTGCCTATGGTAAACTATAGGGAGGGGGGCTGTACAGAGAACAATATAGGGAGGGGGGTGATGGGACCTTTAATTTAATGCTGGGGTGGTTTGGGTCTATAATTGAATGTGGGGCTGAGTGTCAGGTGGAGGGCTATCTATTAAATGTGAATATTAATTATTTAATGCTAGGAATGGTTGTGGGAAATGGATGTATTAAATGTAAATGCTATTAATTTATTGCTGGGGCTGTTTGGAAGGAGGGTAAAAGGTTTATTTATCAAATGTGAGTACTATTACTTTAATGTTGGGGCTGGAGAGAGGCCTATTTATTAAATGTGGGTGCTGTTGATTTAATAGCGGGGATGGTTGGAGTTTTCTAAATGTACCCATTATTTTTTCCAAATAGGATCCTCAATATTCCAGAATCCAGACAAGCCGCAATTAAAGAAACCAGCAGCCACAGGTGGTAAATGTGACAAGAACAGGTAGGACAGTCTATCAATTGTTACGATTCTAGTGCAGGCTTGGCTAACCTGTGGCACTCCAGGTGTTGTGAAACTACAAGTCCCAGCATACCCTTCCAGCAATAAGCTGCTATATATTGGCAAAGCATGCTGAGGCTTGTAGTTTCACAACACCTGGAGTGCCACAGGTTAGCAAGCCTGGTTTAGTGGGACAATCCCAATTTTTGGTGACTGTTCTGCCCAATCTAAGGGGCAGGTCAAGACTGTGTACTCTTTATATAGACACTGCATTCTTTATATACTACACTATGGTGCTAGCTGTCCTTCGTGGACTGACCACTCCCCCTCTAGTGTCTGGTCTCGCCTCTTTGAGGGCTGGCCACACCCCCTCTGGTGGGCCCCTAGCGTTGCAGTCCCCCGGTGGGCCCTTCATGCCCCAGTCCGACACTGACACCGTCTACCCAAATCTCGGAATGCCCCGGACTCTGCATCCAAAGATACTTTGGTATGGGTGCATTTTTACAGACTTAAAGAACAGATTCTGTGAACTTCCTTGCCATCTTCTCCTACTCGAGCGGAGTTGGGGGAATTTCAATTTATATAGGGATATATCTGCTGCTACTCTGGCCAAGCGCAGGTCGTTTCACCAGATTATGGCGGCCTTACGAGCTGCTAACATTCAATATTGCTGTGGCTTCCCGACGAAATTGCTGGTCCACAGAAATGGTAGCTTTGTGTTCATCCCATCTCCTGACAAGGCCATGGGGATCCTGAAAGTTTCAGATACAAGATCCAACCCCCATTCCTAAAGCAATCTGAGTCACCAAAGAATGGTCTACAATCAACACGTAAGACTGTTGTCTTCCACTTCATTTGCTGCAGCTGATATGTCTACACTGACACATGTCAGTATGGCTACAAATTCTGTATCCCTTGACTAGGTTTTCCTCCCACTGTACATCAGTTGGAGTTACTCTGTAACATGCTCCTGAACACTCTCTCTTTCTTGCACCACAGAGGTACTCCATGCTCCAACCTCTTGTTCAATAGCTATGTTTTTTTATAGACTGTTTCTTGTTTAGTGTTGTTGTTTACTGTTACATTATTGGCACTAGGTACTACATATTGTACTCATGTGTTTCGCTATTAGGTCTCGTGTCAAAATACACTTATGGTACAGAACTAATACACGAGGAGCATGTACAGTTAATTGTATATTTAATAGCTTTGTTTATATATGTTATTTAGACCACATTACGTTAGAGTGCCCATGACCCGGGCACATGTGCTCACATACATACTGCTTTTCTGCCACTTCCTTTCCTCCATTCATTGGCATAAGTATTAGTTCCCTCATGGGTACTATTTCAGTTTTTTCCTGCCTTCCTCCTCCCGTCTTTTCTCTTCTGTCCTTCCCTTCTTTCCCAAATTTATTGGAGACTGTTTGGAGATGTCGACCCCCCCAGGCTAGTTTGTTTGGTTTGTTGTCCTAATCACAGTTATGACAAAGCATACTGGTTACATTTCTAAAATATTAAAGGTCTGAACCTCCTAACAAGCGGAGAATTGCCCTCAAGAGCTTTGCAGCCCAAAACGCAGACATTGTAGCTATCCAGGAGACCCATTTATCCTTACATTCCCCGCCTCACTTCCACAATCTTAAATATCCAACCTGCTATTCAACTTCTGGCCCATTTAAGCGAAATTGAGTAGCCATTTTGATCGGTACTAATTGCCCTTTCAAACTAGAGAAACAAGTCACCAATAAAAATGGCAGATACCTGATATTGTTGGGGAAAATAGGACGTCAGTTTTTCAAACTAGTCTCTCTTTATGCCCCGAACTCCCGTCAACTTCCCTTTCTTAAAAACCGATATCAGGCCATTCATAATGTAAAAGGGAACACTATTATGTATGAGTGACTGTAACGCAGCTCCAGACTACATACTAGAGTGCTCCTCTTATCCCTCCAAACAGTCCATGGCTTCCTTTGCTTCTATCTCCTCTTCCCTCTCTCAGCTCCTAGCAGAGTATGATTTGTATGATGTCTGGCGAGTTTATCATCCAGGAGAGAAAGATTACAAGTATTTCTCTCATGTACACAATTCATATTTATGTATTGACCTTGTGTTGTCTTCAATGTATCACAAATGTTAAAATTTTACCCATAACCCGGTCTGATCATGCCCCTATTTTGTGGCAGTTGTAACTCATTGCTAGAGACCACCCTTTTAGACCCTGGAGATTAGCAGATTATATATTAGCCGATGGTGGGATACAGATCATGCAATATGCCCTTGATTCCTATTTAGAGACTAATAAACCTGAGGATACCTCGGTTTACACTAGAGATGGGCGGGCTCGGTTCCCCGAGAACTGAACCCATCCGAACTTCGCCTATCCGACTACCGGCTCGGTACTCTCCCGCCCATTCGGAATCGAAATCGAGGCAAAACATCATGGTAACGTATTCGTATTTCAGAGGTCGGTTCTCGCAAGAATTGAAAAGCATAAATACCCGCCTACACAGCAATCCATCGCCATTTGACAGAGGGAGAGAGCAGGCTTAGGTCACAGGCTGTATTAGAGCAGGGACAGAGCAATAATTGTACACCTTATTCTTTGAATTATTATTTCAATTCTAATCTATTCAATTCTGTTATTATTACGAATTCTATTAGCAATTGTTAGAGCAGGAAGAGAGGATAGAGGAGGCTTTTTTTTTTTTTTTCAATATTTTGCACTACAAGTACTTTAGGGTGTCCCATATTCCCCAGTGTGAAACACTAATTTTTGTGGCTGTCAAAAGTGATATTTATCAGCAGTATCTATACAATTTTTTGCACTACTACTGCTTTGGGGTGTCCCATATTCCCCAGTGTGAAACACTAATTTGTCTAGCTGTCAAAAGTGATATTTATCAGCAGTATCTATACAATATTTTGCACTACAAGTGCTTTGGGGTGTCCCATATTCCCCAATGTGAAACACTAATTTTTCTGGCTGTCAAAAGTGATATTTATCAGCAGTATCTATACAATATTTTGCACTACAAGTGCTTTGGGGTGTCCCATATTCCCCAATGTGAAATACTAATTTTTTTGTCTGTCAAAAGTGATATTTATCAGCAGTATCTATACAATATTTTGCACTACAGGTGCTTTGGGGTGTCCCATATTCCCCAGTGTGAAACACTAATTTTTCTGGCTGTCAAAAGTGATATTTAGCAGCATTATCGATCTATACAATATTTTGCACTACAAGTGGCTTGGGCTCATTAAAATGGATTCAAAGCAGTCCACATATGAGCAGAATCAGCAAGCAGGTGTTGGCACCAGTCCTGATGGTAGTGTTCCCAGTACGTCATCTGGTAAAGCCTATGTAAAAGTGCATAGTCTTTTGAAATCAGGGAAAACAACACACACCCAAAAAAAATGTACCGTGTTGAAGCAAAAAAGAAGTGTAACTGAGGAAAAGTTAACTGCCGCTAAAAATTTTTTTTGGCAACATGCCATTGTACACACGTAGTAGCAAAGAATGAATGAGGCCTTCGCCTTTCTCTATTAGTGGCAGATCAAAAAATGTTACTGAGCCTTCTTCTTCTACAGTCACTCGTGACCAAGCAAGAATAAGGGCTAGATTTACTAAGTTGCGAGTTTGAAAAAGTGGGGATGTTGCCTATAGCAACCAATCAGATTCAAGCTTTCATTTTTATTAGTAACTTCTACAAAATGATAGCTAGCATCTGATTGGTTGCTATAGGCAACATCCCCACTTTTCCAAACCCGCAGCTTAGTAAATCTAGCCCTAAGTCATTTGGAGTCTAAAAGTGGTGCACAACTACTGTTACGCGTCAAAGCCGAGCTGCAAGAAAACAGTAAGGCATTAGAGGATAATGTATGCTTTTAATCAGAAATGACACCAATCCCTGTGGAGAGTCCATCCACCAGTGGTATGTGTAATCGTGAGCATTCTGTTTGTGTACCCATAAAGGAGGGCCCTTTCAGCAGTTCTGCTGATGTGTGCCTGAACAGCCCGAGTGTAGCCAGTGATACACAAATTGAGGATGCCACTTTGGAATTAGAAGAGGATGAGAGGGAGATTTGTGTAAGCGATGAGGGCGCTAATGAGGATGTTGATGAGGTTGTTTGTGTAAGTCCTGCACCAGTGGCAGCAGTTCTGGCATGTGACAAGAAAAAACAAAAAAATCCACTTCTTATGTGTTTCTACCCAAATCCATAAAACAGTTGTATAGCCATTTGTAGTGTATGTCAAGCCACAGTTAGTCGAGGGAGGGACCTTAACCATCTTGGAACCTCGTCTATGTTATGCCATTTGACGAGAGTTCATGGCAAAGTGTTGGGAAAAGCTGAAAGTTCTTCCCAAAAAATTACAAGCACTCCATCATCAACTAGGACCCTTCAGTCACCTATATCCCGACGGCTACAAAATACACCCACAACACCATCCTCATCAATATCCTCAGTAGCGCTCGGAGTTAGCCCTGCATCCCACTTAGTAAGGCTGGATGACTCCTGCACTATAATTGATTCCTCTGAAGAAAGCGTTAGTCCCACTGCTGTTGCTGTTGCTGGGGGTGAATCGTCAGCCCAGAGGAAGGCCAAGAAAAAGAACAGTCCTACATTTCAACAATTAACTGTGAAACAATCATTTGCTAGGGGAAGCAAATATGACAGCAGTCACCCAGTCGCCAAGCGAATCACAGACGCCATGGCTACCATGTTAGTGTTAGATCTGCGTCCAATATCCACAATAATCGCAGCTGGTTTTTCACAGTTAATTGAGGTTTTCTGTCCGCGTTACAGAATTCCATCGCAACACCATTTTTCCCGTAAAGCTATTCCACAAGTATACCAAAAAGTGTGTATAAATGTAGAGATTGCGCTGAAAAATTCCATTCTACCCACTGTCCACTTAACCACAGATATGTGGACAAGTGGAAGTGGGCAAACCAAAGACTATATGACTGTGACAGCCCACTGGGTTGGTCATTCGCCTTCACCAGCAGGAACAGCAGCAGTATGTACACCACTACGTAACATTTGTCACAGGCAGGCCACTCTTTGTATCACCGGCTTCACTAACAGGCATACAGCTGACAATTTGTTACGAAAACTAGGAGATGTGATTGATACATGGTTTATACCACTTGGACTCTCCCCAGGATATGTCATTTCTGATAATGCCAACAATATAGTGCAAGCATTACAGCTGGGTGAATTCCATCACATTCCCTGTTTTGCTCACACCATAAACTTGGTGGTGCAGAGCTTCCTAAGAAATAACTGTGAGGTGCAAGAGATGCTTTCTTTGGCCCGTAAAATTTCAGGCATTCTGCCACAGCATGTAGGAGATTACAGCAGCTCCAAGAACAGTTTAACTTGCCCTGCCACTTAAGCAAGAGGTGGTAACTAGGTGGAATTCCACCCTGTACATGCTTCAGAGGATGGAGGAACAGCGCAAAGCCATCCAAGCATATTGCACAAGCCATGACATTGGGAAAGGAGGTGGGATGTATTTCACTCTTGCACAGTGGGGAATCGAAGTACTTAATTCGCTTCACAATGATCCTCGAGTTATTAAGATCTTAAACTCGGATCACTACATTTTGACCACTGTGCTTGATCCAAGGTTTAAGACCTACATTGAGTCTTTGCTTCAAAATGAGCGAGATGTGAACTATTGCTCAGCAAGTTGTCCGCTGAACTGGGCCTCGGCTTGATGACGTGTCCTTCAGTTTCTCAAGCAGCTGCTGCTCTTAAAAAATAAAATTTTCCAAAAAGAAGCAGGAAAGACGCAGGGGGCAGACCAGAACAATTTAACATCTGGGCTGGTTTGAAGGATTTTTCAAAAAAATGTGTGACCTTGTCCATAACTCCATCCAATACGAGTATTAACATGCAAAGGGTGGTGGAGGATTATTTTCAAGAGGTAATCTATATGGAAATGTCAGACAGTCCCTTTCCTTACTGGGAAGAAAATCAGGCCATTTGGAAACCCATGTACAAACTTGCTTTGCAATACCTAAGCTGCCCACCCTCCAATGTGTACTCTGAACGAGTATTCAGCACAGCCGGGGACCTAGTCAGTGATCGCCGTAGAAGGTTACTTCCAAAAAATGTGGAGAAAATGATGTTTATAAAAATGAACTACATCTTCCACGAGGAAGGCCTTCACCATCAAAGACATCCAAGCACTGACAGTTCTCTAATGGCGTATTCAAGCGGCGATGAATTGATAGTCTGTGATGATGACATACACACTGATGAGGGTGAGGATGAAGCTGAAGATGATGACGATAACATGTTTTTAAAACTTTCTATTTAAGTGTAGGGTGCAATCTACCCCCAAATAGGAAAGAGACTTGGGGCATTTCTATATCATGTACCATCTTGAAAGGCTGCTATTTTTGGCAATTTCTCAATAGGGTAGGGTGTCATACACAGACTGACCCAAAACTGGCTTTGTCCATTTCAATTAATATTGTACAGTCTATAATGGCTGAATTTTTTTCTATTTTCTACAAGTGGAGGGGGGCCTATAGAAGCAGAAACCAAACTGCCTTTGTCCATTTTAATTTATATTGTACAGTCTATAACGGCTGAATTTTTTACTATTTTCTACAAGTGAAGGGGAGCCTATAGAAGCAGAAACCAAACTGCCTTTGTCCATTTCTTTAGATATTTAACTATAAGTGTAGGGTGTAATATACACCCAAGGATTATGGCTGCATTGCCAATATGCATAGATGGAGAGGAAGACAATCTGGTTTGTGTGTAGAATTAATGAAAGCCTACCAGGAATTAAACTGTTTTTTTTCATAATTATATAGCTTTACAATTACATTACTTATCCAAGAAACAGGTGGAGCACTAAATTCGGTTATTTTATGGCCAAAAACATTGATTTTTAAACAAAATTGCAAAACAAAACCAAACAAAACCAAAACACGCAAGGGCGGTTTGGCAAAACCAAAACCAAAAAACGACGGTAATCCAGATCCAAAACCAAAACCAAAATACGGGGGTCAGTGAGCATCTCTTGTTTACACCCACTAGTTTGTCCTTAAGGCCGTTATGAGAGGAGCAGCAATTCAGGTTCCGGCTGCAATTGAAAAAACGCAGTCCGCAGTACAGGCTTCGTATGAGACACAACATTTCATTGGAGGCCCTGCATAAACGTACTCCCTCAGATCACAAGCTTAATTTTTTTGTATAGAAGTCTATCTCTTACAGGTTAACAATGCCATAGCTAGACTCAATCAGCGTTTCTACACCTTAGGTAACAGAGTAAGCACATTGTTGACCCGTAAACTTTGTGGAAATAATTGTATCAACCGGGTTAAGACCCTAAGCAACGCACAAGACACTCAAATCTCCAACCCACTTAGCATAGCTAACAAGTTTGCATCCTATTATGAAGGTCTATATAACCTAAAGAATAACATATCTTTGATCCAGCCCTCCACTGAATCAATTAATGAGTTCTAGCATCTATCTCGCTCCCATCCTTGTCACCAGAAGAGGCATCGGCCTTGTGTTTGGACTAGACAGAGGATGAGAACAGGGAAGCCATAAAATCTATGAAGCACAGAAAGGCCCCGAGCCCCGACGTCTTTACCTCTGTTCTCCATTCCTAAACCAGGCAAAAGATCCTTTTCACTGCCAGAATTACCACCCCATAGCGCTTCTTAACTCTGACCTTAAAATCTTTGCTAGACTAATTTCTAACCATTTCAACCCCTTTCTACCCCAATTGATCCACTTGGATCAAGTCAAATTTGTCTCTGGCAGTCAGGCACAAGATAATCCGAGGAGAGTATTAAACATCAATGATACACACACCGCTAGTTCTGTACCTCTACTGCTACTATGTTTGGACGCGAAAAGGCATTCAATAGGATCCATTGGGAATATATGTCTGCGGCCTTTACTAAATTTGGCTTTAGTGGATCTTTTCTCCAAGCTATTTCCACTCTATACACTAATCCTTCAGCCAGGGTCTACAGCAATGGGTTTCTTTACTTCTTCTTTTAGATCACTAATGGCACTAGGTGTAACGATACTTACCTTTCCTCCGCTCCCCCGCCGCTCCGTCGGACCCGGAAGCGGCACTTCCGGGTTCGGTGGTCACATGACCGCCAGACTTGGGCGGGGAATTCAAATCTGGACTTCCTATTTAAACAGCGCTCTGACACTCTAGAAGTGTCAGAGCAACTTACCTGTTCCTGGCTCCTGATTCCTGTGTCCTCCTGGTCTCAGCTCCTTGTGTGTATTGATCTCCTGTGTACCGACTCGGCTTGCTAACCCTTCTGGACTCTGTTACCCCTTTGTACCGACCCGGCTTGCTGACCTTCCTGATTGCCTGTGCTCCTGACCCGGATTGTCTGACGCTCCTTCCTCTACACGTTTATCTGCCATCTCTGTGTACCGACCCGGCTAGCTGACTTCGCATCTGTTCTGGTGACCCGTGTACCGACCCGGTTTGATTGACTCCGAAATTGTCTCCCGTATCTGTCTGCATTGCCTACCTGTGTACCAACCCGGCCTGTCCGACTATTTTCATCCTGCTCCTATTCCGCTGTACTACATCTTGAGGCAAACCTGAGGACCGCGACCTGCGACTCCTGGTCCAAAGCCCATCCCGCCTTGCGGCGGTTCTTGGTGAATACCGGGGAGATCGTTAGACTCTGCGCCTCAGGTAAGCCAGCGCTAATCAAGGTTAGTAGTGTATTAGTAGTGTATCCAGTAATCCGTTACAGTTTGCTCTGACCATGGATCCAGCGGCTAAAGATCTACTGGAGCATTTAGTGGGAAGAATGGACAAACAGGAGGCGAACCAAGAGCAACTTTTACGTATAGCAAGTTGTACCGCTGTCTAGGTGATGGAATGGAATCCAAGTGACGGTATCCGGGAAGTCAGTGGTCTGCGTTAGCAAGTTGTATCACTGCTATGTGAAAGGATACTGGAAACTGGTGAGTCAGGAAACAGGGAACAGTGGTCTGCCTCTAGCAAGTTGTACCACTGAAATATATATGTGAGGAGGAGCACGGGGAGATAAATGCAATGCAGAGTATACACGGGCACACTGAACTTGATCCCACGATGATATGCACAAAATAGTAATAACTGAGCAGCACTGCACAAATATACAAAGTCACAAGAACTATCCAGGCTATAAGGTAACACAGTCAAATGATGGTAATAGTCTCAGTGGATAGGAAACTCCAGAGGAGAACAACTCAGTCCAGCAAGATATGCAATACACCAGCACAGTCAATGAGAAGTATGCATACCGTGGTTCAGGAGAGCAGGCTGTCAGAGAGAGGTGCAGGGATACCTGAACGGCTGGAGGCCGGCAGGATACGAAGTCCCAGGAGGGTGGAAGCGATAACCAAGTAGGTGCAGCGCACAGATAGGTAGACCAGCAAGGATGGAAACAATACTCAGGAAGCAGTAGTATATAGAACTGGACACCTGGAGAACACAGGAGAGTAGAGGTGGTCTAGCCGAGATGAAAGCAGCCGCGGGTTGACACAAGCAGGAACACTGTAGAAGCACGGTGAGCGGATCAGCTGGCTGCAGACACGAGGAGTACTGGAGGATTGCGATGAGTAGGGCACTGCAGATACACGGAGGCAGCGGATAGGAATCAGCTGGTGCAGTCACGATGAAACACGGGAGAGTTGAGGTGAGCTGGAAACAGTAGAAGCACGGAGGCAGCGGATAGGAATCAGCTGCTGTAGTCACGATGAAACACAGGAGAGTTGAAGTGATCTGGAAACTGTAGAAGCACGGAGGCAGCGGATAGGAATCAGCTGGTGCAGTCACGATGAAACACAGGAGAGTGAAGTGATCTGGAAACTGTAGAAGCACGGAGGCAGCGGATAGGAATCAGCTGGTGCAGTCACGATGAAACACAGGAGAGTGAAGTGATCTGGAAACTGTAGAAGCACGGAGGCAGCGGATAGGAATCAGCTGGTGCAGTCACGATGAAACACAGGAGAGTTGAAGTGGTCTGGAAACCACAAACGAACAACAGGAATCAGCAGGAGCTGAATACACGAGGAAACACAGGAACACCTTCAGAGGCTCATGGGGAATGAGACTCCAAGATCAAGCAACGAGGTATTGACCACAGGTGCTTTAAATAGGGAGTGTTGCCTGATCAGCCAATTAATGAAAAGCAACAGGTACTGAAGGCTTGAAAGGGCTGCACATGCGCAGACCCTCAGGATGGCGGACGGCCACGGTTCCTAAATACACGAGAAGTAGCACTCACAGTCCGGTGAGTGACAGGATTCCTGAACCAATGCTCCATTCAATTTGAACTGTTGCCGGGGAATTTCCCTTCTGAGAAGGCTAAAACGGCCTATGTGATATCGCTGCTTTGGCGTGGGCATCCCCGTTATGGGAGCGGAATGATCCTATTCTGCATAATTTCTCCATCTTCTTGTCCTCTTTTAGAAAGGTTTTTGACGAGCCAGGAAGGGTCTCCAATGCCGCTGCTGGGTTGTTGCGTCTTCGCCAAGGGAACCAGTCCGTGGGTCAGTATGCTGTACACTTCAGAACTATGGCCTCAGAACTCCGATGGAACGATGAGGCTTTTGTGGCTACATTCTGGCAGGGTCTTTCGGATCGGATCAAAGACGAGCTGGTGTCTCAAGAACTCCCTGCATCTTTGGATAATCTCATCTCCCTCTGCGTTAAGATTGACCTACGTTTCAAGGAGCGTAATTCTGGGAAAGAACAGTCTCGACGCAGTATGATCTGTTTAGCTCCTAACTTCCAAACACCTGTTCTTCCGCCTGAGGAACCGATGCAATTGGGAAGGACCCGCCTATCAGCAGAAGAGAGAGAGAGGAGATTTCGTAATAAGTTATGTTTATATTGTGGAGAGAGCAGTCACCTTCTGAACTCTTGTTCCAAACGTCCGGGAAACGACAAGGCCTGACGTGTTCGGGAGCAGTATAGTTGGGCATCCTTTCTCAGTCTCCCTCAATCCATTATAATAATGATTGTCTCACCATCCCTATTTCCTTACAGTCTGGACATCATACCTTTTCTCAGTCAGCCCTCCTAGACTCCGGGGCTGCAGGGAACTTCATTTCTGCCGCCTTGGTAAGGCAATTCTCCATTCCCACGCAAGCATTGGAACAACCTATATCCCTTTTAGCCATCGATGGGGGAAGAATTCCTGAAGGATCTATCCTTGTATGCACCACTCCTCTTCTTCTTCAGATTGGAGCACTCCACCAGGAGAGTATTTCCTTCTTTGTGATTCACAAATCTACCAATCCAGTCATCCTTGGACTACCGTGGCTTCGTCTCCATTCCCCGAATATTGACTGGCAATCTGGTCATGTCTTATCTTGGGGACAACATTGTTTTTCTCATTGCCTTTCTAAGGTGGTTCCTCGAAGAGATTCCAAATGCCACAAGAGATTACCCTTGGCCCTTCTTCCTGAGCCCTATCAAATCTTTGCCGATGTCTTTTGTGAACAAGAAGCTACGAAACTCCCTCCACATAGAATTTGGGATTGTAGCATTGACTTGATTCCTGGTAAACCAGTACCTCTTGGCCGAGTGTACCATCTCTCCGTACCCGAGTCCAAGGTTATGGAGGACTATGTCCACGATACTCTGAGAAAGGGCTTCATCCGAAAATCTTCTTCCCCTGCTGGGGCAGGCTTCTTTTTTGTGAAAAAGAAAGACGGGGGCCTCCGCCCCTGTATCGACTACCGAGGTCTAAATGTCATCACCGTAAAGAATCGGTACCCCTTACCATTAATCTCTGAATTGTTTGATCGGATTAAGGGGGCTACCATCTTCTCGAAATTGGACCTCAGAGGAGCCTATAACCTGGTGCGTATTAAGGAGGGAGATGAGTGGAAGACTGCCTTCAATACCCGGGACGGTCACTTTGAATATTTAGTCATGCCCTTTGGGTTGTGCAATGCTCCTGCTGTGTTTCAAGGTTTTATGAATGAACTCTTTCAAGACTTGTTGTATCAGTTTGTGGTCATCTACCTAGATGATATCCTCATCTTCTCCCAAGATTTGGTATCGCATCGCAAACATGTCCTGGAAGTCCTGTCTCGGATCAGGGAAAACCATTTATACTGCAAACTAGAAAAATGTACCTTTGAACAAGCACAGGTTCCTTTCTTAGGTTACATCATTTCTGGCACAGGATTGCAAATGGACCCCACCAAGTTAAAGGCCATTCTAGATTGGCCTCAACCCTCTGGTCTGAAGGCTACACAACGGTTCCTAGGCTTTTCCAATTATTACCGCCAGTTTATTAAAGGATACTCTACTCTTGTGGTTCCTATCACCGCCCTGACCCGGAAGTCTGCGAATGCCAAAGTATGGTCTGTGGAATCTACTCAGGCCTTTTCTACCTTAAAATCTCTCTTTTCTTCGGCTCCCATCTTCCAACAACCTGACTGTTCCCGTCCTTTCATTCTGGAGGTGGACGCATCCTCCGTAGGAACAGGAGCAGTACTCTCTCAACGAGATTCTATGGGTAAACTACGTCCATGTGGTTTCTTTTCCCGTCGCCTCCTACCTGCTGAGAGGAACTACGGCATTGAGGACAAGGAGCTCCTGGCCATTAAATTGGCTCTTTTTGAATGGAGACATCTCCTAGAAGGTGCTCAGTTTCCCATTACTATATACACGGACCACAAGAACTTGCTATATTTGCGTACTGCTCGCTGTCTAAATCCTCGGCAGGCAAGATGGTCCTTATTCTTCTCCCAATTCGATTTCAACATCTCTTTCCGTTCTGGATCTAAGAATATTAAGGCGGATGCTCTCTCCTGCTCATTTGATCCTGCTGACTCGGAACCATTGGAGGAGAATAAATTTATTCTGGACCCTAGCCGAATTTTGACAGCAACACATCTCAGGAGAAGCTGTCCCCCAGACAAGACCTTCATTTCTGCTCCTCTCTGCATCAAACTGTTACGATGGGCTCATCATTCCCTCTTCTCGGGTCACGCTGGCATTCGCAAGACTTTGGCGTTGCTATCTCGCAACTACTGGTGGCCTTCCTTACAAGAGGATGTAAAGAGGTTCGTGTCTTCTTGTTCCTTATGTGCCCAACACAAAACTCCTAGGAGGAGACCTTATGGCCACTTGCTTCCACTGCCAGCTCCCGAATACCTGTGGTCACAAATCTCCATGGATTTCATTACGGACCTACCTTCCTCCAAGTCTTGTACAGTAATCCTAGTGGTCACAGATCGTTTTTCCAAAACCGCTCATTTCAATTCACTGAAAGGTCTTCCTTCTTCCTCCTCTTTGGCCGATATTTTTATTAAGGAGATATTCCGTCTTCATGGTTGTCCTCATCACATTGTCTCTGACCGTGGTTCTCAGTTTATATCCAAGTTTTGGAGATCCTTTTGTAACAAGTCTGGAATCAAACTCGATTTTTCCTCTGCATATCATCCCCAGTCTAACGGCCTCACAGAGAGAACTAACCAGGAGCTGGAGAAATTCTTAAGAATATTCATCTCTGCCAATCAAGACAATTGGGTGGATCTCCTTCCATGGGCTGAGTTCGCCCATAATAACCATTTCCACCTCCAACTCTCCTTTTTTTGTTCTCTGTGGCTGTCATCCCAGATTACCCACCTTTTCCCAGATTTCTTCTACCGAGGTTCCAGCAGTGGACATATTATTTCGCAAGTTTTCCCACATCTGGGAACAAACCAAATTAAGCCTTAGAAAGGCCATCACTCGCTCTAAACAGGCCTACGATAAAAGGAGAAGAGCTGGTCCTAATTTCTCCATCGGGGACAAAGTATGGCTGTCTACACAGAACATTCGTTTAAAGGTTCCCAGCAAGAAGTTTGCTCCCAGGTTCATTGGTCCTTTTTCCATTTCCGAGACCATCAATCCAGTAGCCTTCAGACTAAAATTACCACATTCTCTTTGTATCCCAGATGTTTTTCATGTTTTCTTTGCTGAAACCAGTGGTTAATAACGAATTTTCCACTCCTTCCAGAGTTCCTCCTCCTGTTATTATTCAGAATCAGGGTGAATATGAGGTGAAACAAATCCTAGACTCTCGTAAAGTCAGAGGTTCCGTACAGTTCTTGGTAGACTGGAAAGGATATGGCCCTGAGGAACGCTCCTGGGTAAGAGCGGCTGACCTTCATGCCCCCCGTCTACTCAAACTTTTTCATAAGAAATTTCCCTGTAAACCTGTGTAGGTGTCCGGAGTCCACCTTTAAGGTAGGGGGTACTGTAAAGATACTTACCTTTCCTCCGCTCCCCCGCCGCTCCGTTGGACCCGGAAGCCGCACTTCCGGGTTCGGTGGTCACATGACCACCAGACCTGGGCGGGGAATTCAAATCTGGACTTCCTATTTAAACAGCGCTCTGACACTCTAGAAGTGTCAGAGCAACTTACCTGTTCCTGGCTCCTGATTCCTGTGTCCTCCTGGTCTCAGCTCCTTGTGTGTATTGATCTCCTGTGTACCGACTCGGCTTGCTAACCCTTCTGGACTCTGTTACCCCTGTGTACCGACCCAGCTTGCTGACCTTCCTGATTGCCTGTGCTCCTGACCCGGATTGTCTGACGCTCCTTCCTCTACACGTTTATCTGCCATCTCTGTGTACCGACCCGGCTAGCTGACTTCGCATCTGTTCTGGTGACCCGTGTACCGACCCGGTTTGATTGACTCCGAGATTGTCTCCCGTCTCTGTCTGCATTGCCTACCTGTGTACCAACCTGGCCTGTCCGACTATTCTCATCCTGCTCCTATTCCGCTGTACTACATCTTGAGGCAAACCTGAGGACCGCGACCTGCGACTCCTGGCAGCAAAGCCCATCCCGCCTTGCGGCGGTTCTTGGTGAATACCGGGGAGATCGTTAGACTTCGTGCCTCAGGTAAGCCAGCGCTAATCAAGGTTAGTAGTGTATCCAGTAATCCGTTACACTAGGCAGGGCTGTCCCCTCTCCCTGTTGATCTTTGCATTGAACCCCTAGGCACCAAAATTAGAACAACTGATACTGTCAGAGGGTGTATTATTGGTACCACCCAGCACAAAATCTGTCTCTTTGCGTATGACGTTCTACTATTTGTCACGAAACCTGAGTCCTCATTACCTGCATTATTCCAAATCCTACAGGATTACTCAGGGGTCTCTTATTACAAACTCAACACCTCTAAATCAGAGGCATTGGGAGTGGCTCTCCCATAAAATACATTACGGTCCTTAAAGTCATTATATAAATTCCAGTGGTACCTCACCTCTATGACATACCTAGGAATATGAATCCCCCCAAATCCTGCCTTGGTCATTAAGAGTAATTACCTACCACTCTTAAAGCACTTTGATACACTCACTAAATCTTCGTTTAACTATTAAATTTCTTGGCTGGGGAGAGTGGCCGCCCTAAAAATGATGCTGCTTCTGAATATCCTGTATTTGTTCCGCTCTATCCCCTATCTGGTTCCCGGGTTCTCTTCTAAACAAATTTTACACAGTAGCATTCCACTTTATTTGGCGGAATAAACGTCTCTAGAGACCAAATGTTTTGCTCTAAATTGAGAGATTGCCTAGCTACGCCTAAATTGGAATCATAATAGCACTGAGCTCTACTAGACAAACTCAGAAATTGGCAGGCCCCTTCCCTTCTCAAACCTTGGGTTTCCATTGAACTCCACAACTCTTACCCATTCCCGTTAGCAGACCTCCTTTGGTTAGACAAACCTAGCAGACCATGTTATACAAATATCATCCTGAGCATCAAAGACTCTATTGTTGTTTGGGATAAGATGATGCTCTTATCACCAGATACCCCTCTCCCCTCCTCTAACCTTTCTACTATTGCTTTTCACTACTAATCCCAGATCTTCGCTTTGAATTTTGGCACAGTCAAGGAGCTGGACGAATACAGGATCTATTAGAGGATGGCTCACTACCTCCTTTTTGCCATCTACAAGCTAAGTATTACATACCAGCCCGAGACTTTTATAAATATCTCCAGATCAAACAATGGATACAGTCTCACCTGTCACATCCCTTGGGAACATGACCTGGGGATTACACTCTCAGTGGAAGATAGGGAGATTTTTTTTTTACAACATCTACAAAATGTCTAAGTGCATTAATCACTTGGAGATGATGATTGAGTTAGTACATAGGATATATTTTACCCCAGATAAGCTTCATAAAATATGGCCAATGGTATCCAAACATTGTTGGATTTCATCAATTTTTCTTTCTTCTCTTTAGTACATTACTAAACAGGTAAAACATTGAAACATAGACTTTGGTGTTATCGTAATAAGGTGTGATATAAAGATAAAAATATATTTTTTTTTAAATTAAATATAATTAACTTACATATATGTATATTTTTTATTAAAATGCAATGTCAAGTTCCTGTCACACTTACTTGCTCCTGTGCTGCTGATTTCCCTGCCTCTGTGTACAGCTCAGCACTTCCTGGTTTGGGCGGTCACATGCTCGTGGCTGGGAGGCGGCATATACTATCAGCAGACTATATAAAGCTCCCCTGGACACTGCAGCCTTGTCAGAGCAACAAGTTACCACTTTGTGTCTGGCTCTCCCTGTGTGTCCTGTGCTGTTTCTGGTGTTTTCCTGTGTATGACCTTTGGTTGTTTAACCTGTGCTTCTGGATCTGCTGCTGCCTGTGTACCTGTGTATCCTACACCGCTATCCTTATTGACTACTCTGCTGCCTGTGCAACTGTGTATCTGACCCGGCTATCCTTATGGACTACGTTGCTGCTGCCTGTTCACCTGTGTATTCGACTCAGCGACTCTCCTGAGTATGGTGTCTCCTCAGTGTATCCGACCCAGAGTTCCACTGTATACGGCTTGGATTCTTCTGTGTGTGCTGTGTTTCTTCAGCTAACTGATCCTGCTTCTCTGTGCTGTACTACATTACCTCTACAGAGTCTATTCTCCTTTATTCTGCCGGATCTCTTACCAACCATCTGTCACCTATCACATCAGTAGTCTAACCTAAGGGCTGCGACCTGCGGACCTCCGGCAGCAAAATCCATCCCGCATTGCGGCGGTTCTTGGTGAAGACCGAGGTGTTCATTAGACTCAGCGCTTTAGGAAGGCCAGCGCTAACACTGACTGATAGAAAACTTCTGAGAACCGTAACACTTCCATTTGACCCAAATTATACCGTTTTCATGTAATTTATTTTACAGTTGCTTATTACCCCATTGATCAAAGCCCTATGGTGGCCAGGAAGAGCTGTTTTTCAGTGCAGTGCTGATTGCCTCTGCAGAGAAAAGGGTACACCATTTTTATTTTTGTCACTTTACCTAGTAGAGCAGTGGTGGGCAACAGGTGGCCCATGGGGCACCAATGGCCTGGCTAGCCTTCACCTGTGGCCCCCAGTCAGCTGCTCCCGATCTGAATCAGAGCAGCTGAATTCTGCCGGTTGCTGTCTCATTTCTCACGCAGGAAATGTCGGCAGTTTACTTGTCGACAAGAAAATGTTGACAGGCTAAATGCCAACACTTCCATTCTGGGGACAGTTTGAAAATGTCGACAGTGTATTTGTCGACATTCACAATGTTTTCATGCCGACAGGATTAACTGCCGACATTTCCTGTATCAGCATTTAGTACCCAACCCGAATTTTACACCATGCACAATTCAGGGAGGTGACTGTTCCGCAAAAGGGATGATTCTTTCAGTCAGTGTTGACACGGTGTGGAGTCTAACAAACTCCCCAGTCTTCACCAAGAACCGCTTCAAGGTGGGATGGGCATAGCTGCCAGGAATTCACAGGTTGCGGCCCTTGGATCAGCCCACTGACGTGAAAGGTTGAGGAATGAGAGGCTGCGGCAGGAAGGAGGTCTGCGATCCGGAATGATACACATACAAAGATGACAATACTGAGGGAATAATCAAGTCGTGGTCAGAGAGAATAGCCAGGTTTGGTCTGATCCTGTCTGCACAGTACAAAGGGAGATCCAGAGCTGTAGTCAAAAGGTATAACGAAGCTCTGATACACTAGACAGCTGCGCAGTACAAGGGGAGATCCATAATTGTAGTCAAGAGGTCTAGCAAGGTCTAGTACACAATAGCAGGTATAATCCAAGAATGCAGTCAGGCAGGCAAATGGTGATACACAGGTAGACAGAAAGCACAAAGAGAGGGATGCAGGAGTCTGAAGCTGGTGTGAAAAACCTGTTGCTCTGACACTGATCTAGTGTCTTAGCAGTTTTTATATATTAAAAGGAGAATTCAAATTCTCCGCATGTGATCACGTGATCGCACTGAAGAGAAGCGCCCACCTGGAAGTGACAACGCAAGCAGCACAGCACTGGTGTTACAAGCCGCGGCGGTGCTTTCTACTCACCTGTGTCCTGGCCATCCCCATGACGACCGGGACGTCACTTCCTGTTCTCATCTCGGCCGTTGCCTAGGCAACGGTCGGGACGCCATGTAGCTAGCGTCGCATCCCGGCTTTAGGGGCAGCCAGGCGTGTTCGCAAATCTTGCCAAGTTAATTATATTTATTAAGCAGCTCCTGAGGCTGATTAGGCAATCGGCACAAGTGACCCTTCTAGCAAGAGCTTGCTGCCTGCTGCTGCACACTGTCTGCAGGTCCGTTTGGCAGAGAAAGGCAAACAGAAAGTCCTGCCCTGCTGCTCTAATTGTATTTTAAATACAATTAGAGCGACTAGGCAACATACTCTTCCTGCCTGTCTCTGCGGAATGAACCTGCACACAGTGTGCAGCTGCTGTATGCTTAACTGTCAAAAAAGGGGCGGGGACTAAATTGCCCCTCCCAAATCGTCCCTGTAAAACAGAATTCTAGATCCGTCCTTGAATGAGTAGGAGAGAATAAGTCAATGTACATTTTAAAAGGAAGTATTAATGGAGGAATGGAAAATGTTACATAGAAAGAATAATTAGTGGAAGAGATAAGATAAAAGGAGGAAATGTGAAGAGGCATGTGAAGGGCATCTAAAAGGCATGTAGTGAGGATTGAGAGGCATTTGGGGACGTCTGAGGGGCAGGTGGAGAGTTCTGACAGGAGTGTGAGTGCCATGTTGGGAGATATCTGGGGGCATGTGAGGAAGTCTGGGCCATATGGGGAGGTTTGAGTGGTATTTTCAGGTTGTTTAAGGAGCATGTGAGGAGGTCTGAGTGGTATGTGGGGGAGTTTTGTAATACATGGCATCTGAGGGCTTGTGGGTGTCTGTGTGTATGTGGGGGAAGTTGGAGTTTAAGGAGCATGTGGTGGAATACTGGAGCAAGTAAGGGGCAGATGGGGGCATTTTTGAGATGCAGGAAAGAACTACAGCTCCTCCCAACACCCGTTGGTGGGTGTTAAGGTGATAGGGCCTGATTCATTAAGGATAGTTAAGCAAAATATTGAGTACGTTTTCTTACTTAAGTTTTCTGTACAAAACCATGTTACAATGCAAGGGGTGCAAATGAGTTTATTTTGCATATAACAAAAATACTGCCTGTTTTTTCATGTAACACACAAATATTTGATAGCTTATTTGTACACTGAAATTTAAAGTTAATCTAGAAAATGCTCTACCCCAAATATAAATCTGCCATCAAATTTTAAATTTACCACCCCTCCAAAGCAACATGGTTTTGCCTTACTTGATTACTTTTGCCTAACGTTCCTTAATGAATCAGACCCATAGTGTTTAATAACAAAAATAATAGCATTTTTTATGTGACATTACTTTTCCCAGCAAGCACTGGCAATCATAAATTTGTTTGGTATGCTGGCACTTGTAGAACTACATGTGCCAGCTTAACCATGGCTGCCAGAATATTTTGGTGTTAAAGGTTTTAGATAAGTGTCTGAAGGTGCTGGTAACTAATAAAAATTAAGTGTTTTTGAGATTCACATACATACTGTCAATGCGTAAACTAGGTTCTCCTAGTTTACTCATTTCAAGCTTGATATTCTCTGATATTGAGGACTAATGGCGCATTTGTTTTATACCCTTCAGTACATACTTTTGTTTAAACATATCAGAATGAACAATATGAGTTACATGATTGTTTCACCCTTAACACAGTATAACTCAAACGCTGTCAGAAATATAACCTATTACAAGAGCAATTGAATACTCACCATATTTTAGTAAAGACGCTGGTAATTATTCTTATTCAGTACATACTCAAAGATTTCAGCTTCAATTTATAAAAACAAAAAACAGATAAAAACAGTATTTACATATTCATACACCATTTTGCGGTTATTTACTTTGGTCAGTTTGTGAATTTATAGCCTGACAATGTATACACAAATTCCCATGACAGCTTGTGTTTACCCTCATAGTTACCTACAATATTTATTCTTAATAGCAATGGTTTTAACCAAGTTTACACACATGCAGTGAAAGCAATTGTGTTCCTAACTTAAATAAACACATTATCAGCAGCCTTGCTCATCATGTAACACAGTTGTTGTTTAACAACTTACAGTATATGGGGAGATTCAATTGGCAGCAATATGATACACATTGCTGGCAATTACGGTAAATATCTTTGCTTATTTTCCCTCACACCTCTGTGGGGTGACAGGAAAAATGAGCGTAGATTTCTGTCAAATCGCTGCCGCTAAGTGTCTCACGGACGTTCCAGAAAGTCAGGGATATACGAAGCTCTTAAGACACAGACATACACATTTTAGGTGTTTATTTGCTGTACAAAAATACACATTTTACATTTAAAAACTGGAGCTTGCATCCAGCTCATACTGTTTATAAAGTTGGTAGACGCCAAATATAAAATACGATTGATCTTTCTCATAGGATTTGCAGGACGATGGATGAGACCTCCACCTTTAAGCTGTTCTGGGGCTGAAGTGCTGGGAAATGCAGTCTGTGACATCATTTCATTAGAATCAAGTACCATGACAACAGTGTGCAACAGGCTTAGTGGACACCTTCTTCCAAAAGCTCTGCGACGGCTAATATGGATGGATAAACTTTTAAGGTCCGATAAAACTTTCAAAGGAGACAAAGTAAAGTAAGTATCGTTTATGCTGAGAGGGGTAAATGCTAAATATTATTTTTAATTAACTATTTCCATATAAATCCAAAATGGCAATGGGTAACCCACTTGTCCTTGCACTGTAAGGTGCTGTAAACAAAAACTATTTTATTTATTTTCTTCTCTTCAAAAAGATTGTATACTGTTTCAGAGTAAAGAATTGTTAGGTAAAGTGTGCTTTTAAGTGTTATTTAAAGAAAGAGGCTAATATTACATGTTTATAGTTTTTTATGTGATTGTGCTGAGCTGTTTTGTAATGGTAATTTTTAGATATACTAAGATAAGTGTCTGAAATGTTAAGTTTTATTTTGTGTATGTTGTGAATGGCTATTGTAATCACAAAATAGAAGAAAGTACACTTTAAAAATCCATTAACTATCAGCAGCCAGTTGTAGACAAGAATTAAATTAGCAATACAATGACAATAATGATTTTAACCTTTGTTAAACATGATCTTATTTGGGCCACAATGCTATTCTCTTGTATGTAGTAAGACTTGTGTAAATTGCAGAAGATAATTCCTCTTTTTCTGCAATGCTGAAATGCTGCCAGCTATCCTTTTGTCATTCCCAGAGGAACAGTATTTTCAGGAATACAATTTCAACATCTGCTGAATCTGATTAACTTCTTCTAAGGAAGCGCCTTCAATCTATAGACAGGTTTTCCAAGAATCATTGCTTTTTCAGGGTATGATGATTGGCTAAATTACACTCGTAGGGAAGAATCATGTAATTTTTTAAGTCAAGCACAAGCTTGCTGTTTTAAGGAGTGTTACATTTATTTGAATATAATCTAGTGTGTAAAAGCTATAGATGCTTTACCAGTTTTGACTGTGCTACAGAAGAACCTTGCCAAGAACAGAACATTTTATTTAAAAGGATAGTAGATGTCCTGTGCAGACTACACTTGTGAGTGAAGACATTGCATCTTCTCTGGACTTGTGTGTAGTGTGCTAGAGGCTATTGTTGAAGTCATTCATTAGGGGCAATCACAGGGTTACTCTTGATGGGTGAATTTGACCTTTGCTCTTTGCCAAATAAAAAAATGCCACATTAAATTTTAAACTGTACTTTTACAAAGTACTATGAAGTTTTGATGAATATTAGTTTGTAAACCAGCTTTGTAAGTTTTTTTTTTTTTTTTTAGAAATGCTGGAATGCATGAGAATGCAATCTATTGATTCACTAGAAAACATTGACATCACTGACACACCTCAGACTTCATTTGTTGGTGATCTGATCAGCTTACTTTCAATTAAAAAATGGATACATTTTGGAAACCCTGCCCATCCTTATTGTTACCCAAACTTACAACAGAACGTCAAAATATTTCCTTAAGCCATAGGACTATCTTAAGTGGTTATTGACAATTCTTGTGCAGCTAGAACGCAAACCCACCCAGTAGGTCAGTATTGAGGCATCTCTGCACAAGCACAAGCATTGGAGGACTGTATTAGGTTGCAATGCAGAATTCATGTCAGGTCAGCAAAGTAGTTGAAGCCGCACAATAAACCAAACACAGACAGTAATGAATACATACTTTGAGTCATTAGAATCAGTTTGGTTAGATTTTATTTTGGAACCCACTGATATTACATATTAATTAATACTCATGTTAAAGTAAAGATCTAAATACTCCACATTAATAATGTACCATTTAATTTTTGTATTAACTAGTTATTTGTACAATTTTGGTTAAAATATCACAAAAGAGTCCCAAAACGTCTGAACACGACTGTATATGCAAAATACCAAACCGAACACTGATTGAAATTGTTCACAGTATTTCCTGGTCCTACAAACACTAGTCCAATTACAATATAATGGAGGAAAGGCAGGGCTCTACATAACCACCTGCTGACTGACACTCTCCCTCCATTCTCCAAACTCTCTTTCCACCTGGACTAATTTTACCTACTACAGAAATATTTAATTCATTGCATCTACAAAACAGTAAAAAATAACAGTACATAGCAGTAATAAAAATTATTTGATAATTGTATTGTTATTACAGCTTAATTGAAAAAGATGCAAGAGAGAGATATGGTAGAAAACTGGAACACAAATGTGCTGAGTTAAAGCTCAGAAGTGCAACACGTTCTCCAATCTCAGGTCTTATTGAGAATGCTGTGGTGGAGGTAAGCGATAAATTGTTGAGCACCAAGGAAATACTTGGGAACTGTCATGGTCTGACATGGACTGAGACTCAGGTTTGTTATAATCTAAACTTAGATTAAGACTGCCGTTAAAATGCATGCTATTTTAGACTATCTACTGCTACGGACTGATTTATTTATATTTCTAAATATATCTATGTTTTCCATTTTATTGTTAAACTCTTTGGGCCTGATTCATTAAGGAAAGTATAGTAAACAAAATGAGTAACTTTGCACCTTGGCAAAACCATTTTGCATTGGAGTGGAAGATAAATGTAAAATGTGATGGCAGATTTATAGTTGGAGTAAGGCATGTTCTAGATCAACTTTAAATTTCATTGCACAAATAATGCTATAATTTATCTTATGTGCAAAGTAATAAACTAATATGCACCACTTGCATTGTAACATGGTTTTGTCCAGGAGAATACATACTCATTTTTTCGCCTTACTTTCCTTAATGAATCAGATCCTTTATGTATAGAGTTATTTGTTTTGTACAAGTAATTTAACCAACCCAGGGCAGGATAGTGTTTATTTTCATCAGCATACTGTGTGCATATAAATCAATTTATTTTCTTTTTTTCTGCATTTGTAATGCGTAAATACCAAATGACTTGCATTGTTATAGCTCTATTCACTCTGTGAAAGGAAAATGAACAGATGCAAGGCTCATTTAGGGTTTGACACATCTTAAGCCCCAAATGTACACATAAAAATTATGTAGTAAATAATTGTAGTCTTATTTGTGTGCCTTAAGCCACAAAATCTCAAGATACGCCCAATGATAAAGTAATTAATAGATGCAATTGTCACATTATCCTATTTGTATACAATATAATGTAATGAAGTGTCAAATAGAGAAGAGATAATAGTATCTTGACAGTGTCATTAATAAACATGAAAGTCATATTTTCCATACAAAATGTAGTTAAAAACAAACAACCCATACCTGTTGTTTACACTTTATAAATACAGTAAGAATCTTCTTTTCTGCAATAGTCCAAATTAAGGCAACAAATAAGAAATCAGACTAGCTGGATGGGCACCATGGTGGCTAAGTGGTTAGCACTTAGCCACTCATTAGTTCAATTCCCGACCATGGCCTTATCTGGAATGAGTTTCTATGTTCTCCACGTATTTGCGAGGGTGCTCCGGTTTCCTCCCACACTCCAAAAACATACTGGTAAGTTAATTGGCTGCTGCCAAATTGACCCTAGTCTGTGTGTCTGTCTGTGTGTGTGTTAGAGAATTTAGACCTTTGAAATAGGGCTGGTGATGTCAATAAAAGAAAAAACAATAAATGATTAATGTAAACAAAATTGATCCATAATTGATCATAACCAACTATAAATTCTATTACCAAAGCAGAACCATTTCTGGATTACCATTTCTATAAACACATTATACATTTTAATTATGCAGAGCATAGTCCTCCACTCAAAAAAATTCAGAAAATAAAAAAACCTCTAAAAACAAAATAAGTTAAAACCATCCCATCCAATCCTAACCACTAGCACAACAGTAAGTGGCTTAGTGGTTTGCACTTCTGCCTCACAGCATTGATTCCCTGACCATGGCCTTATCTGTGTGGAGTTTGTATGTTCTTCCCGTGTTTGCGTGGGTTTCTTCTGGGTGCTCCGGTTTCCTCCCACACTCCAAAAACATACTGGTAGGTTAATTGGCTGCTACTAAACTGCCCTTAGTCTCTCTCGGTCTGTGTTAGGGGATTTAGATTGTAAGCTCCAATGGGGCAGGGACTGATGTGCACGAGTTCTCTGTACAGCGCTGCAGAATTAGTGGCACTATATAAATAAATGGTGATGATGATGATGGATGCAACTTGACATAATATAGCTGCTAATAAATTAAGAACTACTAGCTGAGAGGGTGAATATGCATGCAGACAATCAGAAGCTGTTATATAGTGCTGTTGGTGTCATTATTATCATCAACATCTTTATATAAGATCTCCGGTTCCCACAAAATCAAAGTCTTGTTAGGGTCACAACTCTGGGTGGTGTACTACACTTATGTGTACATGCCCTTATTTTACTTAATTTATGTGTGCATGCCCTATTCCCCCACTGAGGCTGATTTGTGGGGCATAAATATGTGGATTTATTCTCTGTGCATATGTATCAAAGTGCTGCCGTATTTAGATATGAGCATATACATATGCACAGAGCATAAATACACATATTTATGCCCCACAAATGGACAAAAATTCAAATGAGTTATATGTGGATTGTCATCCCACGGAATGGTAAAGCAAAAACGGAATGTGAAAATTGTATTGCTGGAAACTTGAAAACTCATTTTAACTGTGGTTCATGTCTTTTCTAGTATGTTGGTTTGAGATTAGATACGCCAGTCAGGGGAACCTTGATGAGGTTGGTTGGCTTTTAATGCTTTAGCCAGCTATTATATGGTAGCAATAACCAGTGTAAACAGTATCGTCTAGTGTTTCATTTTACACTGTAGAGTAGATGACCTGGAAGCCTTTACCCATAAACCATTCTATAAAAACAATTCAATAAAGCATTTTGAATCTTAAACTTGATGGTGTCCAGGACTCTTTTTCTCTACATCACACACTTGTCACTGAGCTTAAAGGACATTGGTACGATCTACCATCGAATAGATAGCAGCCCCCTCTATATGAGATACCTTGTTAGATATTGAGGAGTTCGCTGTGACTGTATGGGATGAAAAGAGCAGGTTATAATACTAAATATATGACATCTAATATGGAACCTGACTGTTTGATTTATTAAAATGCATGTAATTTATGACATGTTAAATTGTTACAATTGACACATAGCAGATGGATAATATGAATAAATCCAGTCATGCATCCCGTATTAAGAATGAGCATTGTTTTATCTAACATTTATTTTTGTTTAATAGAAATTTCGAAGCACTCCCTCTATGTATCAGTTTGCAACAGATGAACAAATGATCAATGAATCAAGCAAATCATTAAATATACTATACGTTTACAATGGAACCTATGAACCGTACTTCATCCATTGGCTTTTCCCTCTCCAAATGGCATTCAATCAAATACCATCTACAGGTAAAGCTAAAGTAGAGGGATGTACAGTGATGTCTTTTATTAATGAACTCTGTTGTTTGGGTTAGTACTATATTTGCCAGATAAACTCTTTTCCAGATTATTGCCTTCAGTTCATATTTTTACTGTTTTATTTTGACATTTGTTTCCTTTGATTAATGTTTGGTTTTATTTAATCTTAACATCCTAATTATGATGAATCTTATGGAAACTCAAATTATTATTGTACTGTTTCACCTTATAATTAACTTTGGACCTGGGGCAGGAAAATGGTCTAATTTGTGAGTCACCTGTTAATGATTGCATTGAAGTGTTCACGATTCAAATTCTTCTAAGTGACAAACAGTATATATGAATCATGGAATTATTTTAATATCTGTTCTAAGTTTTTGTTTGTTTGCTTGTTTAATCTGCTGTTTTCCCCAGGGTTTATTTCTAGATTGTGAAAGAAATACTTTGCTTTTTCAGCTGAGCATCCATATGAATTATTCATGTACCTGCACCTTCTGATTAAAAACATATTCCCTTCATGGATGGAAATTTTTGCAATGGCTGAGCGAGTCATGGTTACCCTACAAACAGAGGATATGGAGCTGTTTAATCATCTTCAACGTAGTTTGCAAAGAAATTTGACTTTCAACTCAAAAGTATGTACCCTTTATATTGTCACACTATTATTAACACACAACAATTTTATTAAATAATTAAACTAAATAAGTTTATTTCAGCTTTGAGGATAGCTCGATTTGGTGGCGGCAGCTCTCCATAAAAAATTACTGAGGTTCTGGAGAGTTTTCTTAATATACTACCATTTCACATTAAACGTGATCGAAGTGGAAATTTAGAAGTGGCAGAATGAAAAATGTAAGTGCCAATATAAGTGAATGGAATTTGATAGTTTTACAATGACAGCAGTAGAAGTATCGGTATGGCGTACCATCGTATACTCCTCCCAGTCAAGCACTGAAATTACTATAACATATTCTGAGACTTCAGTTGTTGGTGATGTTCTATAAAGAGTTAGAACAGACTTTTATAAACCTATGAATACCTGAAATCCAGTTCTCAGGTGCTTCACACACCACACTGTTTATAAAATCAGTGCAGCAGTAGATCTATGGGTGTAGTAATGTGAAGACCAGCAGATAGTTGTTTGGTGATTAAAGTCTGCGAAAGTAATTTGCGAAAATGCTAATGTTTGTGACTTCATGTACTTTTTTTTGCGTGACTGCATCTGTTTGTACAGAAAGAGCATAGTTATTCACATCAAGATGGTGACACCTGCATGCAAAATGTATGCAGTCTATATTTACTTTGGTTCTTCTATTGCACCCAGCTGCAAAAAACGAAAAAGTAATTTGGATATATAAATGAGATTTCCAGTCTTATAATATAATAATTTAGACATATACTAGGAGGTGGCGGAGATTGGACCTCTGCTTATACTGCCTTATGTACTTTCTAAGTGCACGTTATACTTAAAATGGCATTTTTGGTGCATTTTGACAAAGATTGAAAGATATAAATTTATGATATTGACATATGTCATGGCAATTCCATTCTCATGATTACTTTAATACATTAACAAGGCAGTAATAAATGATACTGTAGCACAAAAAAGGAAAAGTTGCAATTAATAAACAGATCTGTGAGCTACTGCTGGTGGAGCATAATCACTGGCAGTAAGCTCTAGCAACAAACTAACTGGATCAGGAGTCACGTTGTAGTTGGTAAGAGACAGGACAGTTAATACCAAGCTCATCAGAATCCACAAACACTCTGAAGTCTCTCCTGCAGGCCTTTTAAAGGGAAAAAATTTCTGACACTGGAAATCCCACCTTGCAGGTATCACGGCAATAGGGTTTCTGGGATCCGTCTCGGGACCCTTGGGGCTAGCTTTGGCAGGGATTTAGTTGAAACTGGGAGCCCGGATGAGTTTCTTGCTCATAGGGGTACCTCTATTCCTGTATACCAGACGTTAGGAGGAGGAATCCTGAACTGGACTCCGTACTGGAATAAACAACTGCAATCTGGACCTGATGGACTGGAACCTGGACGTGGGAATAGGGAGGACCTGACCCCACGACCAGAGACTTAATACCACCAAGAGGAATATAGTACCACAACTGGGACTGGGAAGACTCAGAACTCAGGCAGAGTATACAGGAAGTAGTAACCTCCTAAACAGAATAAGCCTGGTGCTGGCCCTGGACAACTCAGAACTCAGAACCTGATGTAGGCCTGGAACTGGAAGTCGGTACCCCAAGACACAGATATGGCTCCAGAAAGTGGATGACTCAGAACAACAACCTACTACCCCAGATAGCCAGTAGGAGAGACAGGAATAGATCGATGAGGGGAGGATCCACACAGAAGGTAATAGCTGGAAACTGTACACGAGCAGATAGAATGAAGGTGAATCCACACAAGGAATAAATAGCCAAATTCTTTATTTCAGCAAACAGAGTGAAGCTGAATTTTCACAAAGGGTTAATGGTTTGAAGCCCATATAACAGCAACAGGATGAAGCTGAATTCACACAAAGGGTTAATGGTTTGAAGTACATATAACAGCAACACAATGAAGCTGAATTCACACAAAGGGTTAATGCTTTGAAATCCATACAGCAACAAGCAGGATGAATTTAAACTCACTCAGAGAGTAAATGGTTGAAGTCCATGTATAAGCAATAGGATGAGACTGAGTTCACTTAGAGGGTAAATGGTTGAAATCTGTATACAACAGGCGGAATGAAGCAGCAAACAGGATGAAGCTGAATTCACACGAAGGGTTGATGGTTGAGATCTGGATACAGCAGGCAGGATGAAGCAGTAAATAAACAGCAACTGTGGTAGTCTGGAACCAGGAACTAGGAAAGTGTTGCACTGGCAATTTGCTGAGTGTAGGAGAGGACTCTTATAGTCTGCAGAGAAAGCTAATTGGTGGATGAGATCAGGTGTTCAGACTCAGCAGGATGTTTAGCAAATATCTCACCCAAGATGGCAGCCTTCAGTACTGCAGACAGAAGTCACGCTTGTCCCAGGATAGAATGCTGCATTCGACCAAAAGGGAGATGTACGGTGATATGTTACCGCTGAGCGGTGTAAACAGGACTAAGACCCTGATTCCTGACAGCAGGGTTATTCTAAGATCAGCGATACTGGGATTGGTCAGGATGTATGGATGGGATTGAGAAGGGCAGGTTCAGCATTTGGGTCCCTGGTTTCAGGCTCGAGGCTTGTTTGCAAATTAAACTTAGACAAAATAATCTGGTCATGTTATCATTGCAGAACCAGCTCCCATAGGAAAACATGAAACTTGCTATCCACAGTTTAGTAAATGAGGGTTTTAGCAGCTCAGCAATTTAGAACATATCAGCTTATTTCAACCTGATATCATTCTTTGATACGAGGCACAAACGTTTTTTCACAGTTATATAGTGGCGCTCCACTGTATTGCAGTTTAGTAAGAGGACTATTAGTTGGTAGCAATGCAGACAGGACAAAAGGACAGCGATTACTTTAAGTAGATATTTATCTGACTTAATGCATTTTATTAAATATATGTGCAATGTTGTAATGGGGCATAAAGAGCAAGGGAAAGCAGAGTGTCATTATCAAGATGGGGTATGACCACCTCTTGTATGGGGTGCGTCCAGCAGTTGTGGTTGTGACTAGGCCTTAACTATACCATCAGCCATCTTTTTCCTCCATTATACCCGCATATACATAGCGTAGGGGCCAACCGGAAATATCTTTCTCTGGTAATATCCTGAGCTAGACATATAGATGCACAGCTGCTTCCACTGCTCTTATTGTGCTGATACTCAAGCTGATCTCTTCACTACCAATAGCAGCAAAAGAGGATATCTCGATTCTTTATACTTGCACTTCTATCCCCATTGCAACCAACAATGTTCCTGATAGATATAATAAATAATTTTTGGAAGCAGAAAAAGCAAGCTACTGTAATATTGCAAAACTAATAAAGCTTCCAAACTCTTTCTATTAGAGATGGGTACTGGATCCCAAGTTCTTATTTTCTTTGCAAAACCATACTAGTCAGTACTAGTACTGGGATGTTGCAGTAAATACATGCAATACCATGTTACTGCACACGATATTATATAGCTCTTGTTGATTTATCAAATCTGCAAATCACAAAATGACACCATTTTTTCTTTGCAAATAAATTGCTTCACATTTGGTAAAGTATGTACTTATTGTTGTCCATTCCCTAAATGATAGCTACTTTACTTGTGCAAAAATAAAATAATTTGAGTAAGAATATTTTTTGTTCAAGTTTTTTTATTTATAATTAATTAACAACAATATGCTCTTTTTCTTTTATTTGTTCTCCATTTATGCTCCCATATATCATCCCACCCACTCTCAGACAAGACAAAATGATGTCAGTCAAAATAGAAAAGAAGAGTCAAAAGCTTGCGAGATTCCAGTGTCACATGAAAATTATGTTTTGCCATGCTTTCCGATCCAAGGAGTGCGGGCAGGTCTGAGTCAATCTGGGGCTCAACTCGGATATGTAAAACTCAGGTTAACCCAAATCCAAAACGCTTGTCTCTACTTGCTATATACAAAGTAAAAATCAACACCGAGCAACAAGAAATAAAAGGAAAACCCATTAATGGTGCTCAAAAATCAATTATACTCAACTCAGCAAGTATATCCAGAGGCTGCAAACCTCCTTTCAAAGTGCAAACAGCAAGAAAAGATGTAACAGCGCTTAAGAGTTTAATGTCTCACAATATGAAACTGGCATCATGAGTCTCTAAAGATGTAAATTATTCTGAAAAATTAAAACAACTGTATCTGAATCACAGTAGTCATAAAAACAATTCTCATTTATTTATATTAACAATAAAACTATTACAATTTTTAAACATAGACCCTTATAAGAACTAAAACCAATCTATATTGTGGTCATTGTTAGTATATAGGAGTGCTTTCGCTTCGTCTCCTGTGTTGGCATGGCAACCCTGCTTATCTCCGGTGGTCTAGGAGGACAGAAAGTGGGGCATGACTCCAATATCCATGATGCGCTACTGCGCATGCGCGGGGATCCGAAACCGAAAGTTTGTCTTTCGTGCCGTTACTTCCAGCCAGACACTGACGGGACAGTCGCAGCTTGGAGAGCTGTGTGGCCACAGTATAATATAAGTCCCAAAAGCCCTCATATGTGAACCGGAGGCTCCCCACTATATCTATAGTTAGCAGGAGAGTCTGTCTGCCCACAACAACTATATCCTGTACGGCTGTGCAAAGACACCAAAGTGTTACAGAGTGTATAGGGACACTTCCATACACCAAACCTGCCTGCATAGGTACTGTGTGTATATATATATATATATATATATATATATATATATATATACACATATATATTGTAACAAAAGGAGACATTTAGCTGGCAATATGCAGAGAAAGCAGGGAAGTAGAGTAAAACATTTGTGCGGTAATGCACCTAGATTGAATGTAAAGACTTATGTATGAAAAGCAATAGTTTAAGTTTGGTTAAACTTACATGATTTGAAATCCTTCCTCTCAGCAAACAGACAGGGTGTGTCTGTCAGTGCAAACAGAGCCAGTGATGGGCGTTTCCTCTTAAAGAGAAGGTGGTTGTGTCACCTGTCCATCAAGCTAAGGCTGGGGGAGGAGTATCAGGTATAAAAGCTTGTTTGTATCATTTGTGCATGAAGACCAACGCTGGGGAAGCTGGCTGATCTTGAGAGAGCTGAGCTATGTCTAGCTAGCGTTTAGGGTCTCCAAGAATTGCTGTGAAATCTGTACGGTGTCAAAACATTTACCATCCTGACAATAAAACTACATAAAAAGGAAGAAGTTGTTTGCGTGTGCTTCTGCAGTAGCGGGCTCTTGCCACAAGTGGTGTCAGGAATGGGATACTCCGGTAAGCAAGTTTCCCAACCCACGCAGACGTCAACATGGAGGAAGTACTGAGAACCCTCGTAAATGTGGCCGCTGCGCAGCAACAGCAGCAAGCTCAGATGCTACGAGTTGCCGAGGCACATGTGGAAAACACAAGGCTCTTAAGGGAAGAGTTAAGCCAGGTGAGGCATGACTAAAAAAACCTGCATTTGTGCCAAAGCCACTGCCATGCCAAAAGCCAGGTTTGACACTCCTTGCTACAGGGCCCAATGGCAAAACTGCTACGGACAGAGGGTCAGGTGCAAAGCTGTCTAATCTGAAGTGTTTTGAATGTGGTGAGCCAGGCCACTTTAAGGCAGAGTGTCCTAAACTACAATAACCCATGGACTGTTCCATGGCACATATTGGGCCTGCATTTCCAAGCTGTTTTACCATGAGTCCCACATCAGGAAGTCCTTGTTTGTTCCGGGTGACTGTGCTAATCAACCAAAACCTTGTTCTGGCCTTGGTTGACTCGGGGAGTGAACTCTCATCGGTTTCCAGCTCTGCCTTACCCGAAACCATAACTTCTCGGTTGCCCAAGGTGAAGGTTCTTTGCGTACATGGCACGACAGAGGAGTATGAAAGAACAATACTACCAGTCACACTCAAAGACAAAACTGTTATGGTGGTAGCTGCCATAGCACCTAAACTCCCATATCCACTCATTTTGGGGCGAGACTTCCCACTGTTTAATGATGTCCTCGGTGAGCGGATCTTTCCGGATATGCCGGCAACTGATGCAACGGTCGAAAGCCCGGTCTTAAAGGAACCGCCTAAGAATCCACAACATCTGGACATCGATCTTTGGGAACCGCCAAACCGAAATGCCATCCTGGGAGTCACAGCAGGAGTTCCACAAAAGCATCCACCTACGGGGAAACATGGACAGTCCAAACTAGCATTGGTCATTGATGTTGCAGATGAGCCCACCCCGCCTGTCAGTGAGGATACGGACTGGTCCGCAATACCAATTTTGTTTCCTCTGCAGGACTTTGCTCGAGACCAACTTAATGATGCCCTTTGGAACATGCCTTTAAAAGTGTGACTGAGGTAAATGGGGTAGCGAAAGCTGCCCAGCCTGCAGAAGGTATACCATATTTTATTGTTAAAAATAATTTCCTGTATAGAGTTGCTAATGTACAGGGGGAAAAAGTAGAACAATTAATGGTTCCTCAGGTCCATGTACCCCTAGTGTTAAAAGCAGCACACACACATGTCTGGGGGGACACCTAGCGGAGGATAAAACACGGGAACGAGTTCTGCTTAGGTTTTACTGGCCCGGTGTACAAATGGCAGTGAAAAAGTATTGCCGGTCCTGTCCCATTTGTCAGAGAACCTGTCCCAAACCCATGTACAGGGCACCTCTCATTCCAATACCAATAGTACAAGTTCCCTTTGAACGGATAGCTATGGACCTTGTGGGGCCACTGGAAAAATCCGCACGTGGGCACCAATATATACTAGTGGTGCTTGACTATGCAACCAGGTATCCAGAGGCAATTCCCCTACGAAACATAAAGTCCAGCACCAGAGCTAAGGAACTTGTATTGAAGAATTACAGGCTTGGGAATACCCAAAGAAATTCTCACAGATCAGGGTACTCCATTCATGTCTAAACTGATGAAGGACATGTGCCAGTTGCTAGGGGTTACGGCGTTTCACACCTCTGTATACCATCCACAAACAGATGGCTTGGTGGAACGCTTTAACCGCACATTAAAGCACATGCTCAAGAAAGCAGTGGCTCCAGAGAAAAAAGATTGGGACACTCTTATTCCCTATTTGATGTTTGCCATCCGTGAGGTACCTCAAGCTTCAACAGGGTTTAGTCCCTTTGAGTTATTGTTTGGGAGACAGCCCAGGGGTATCTTGGATATGTTAAAAGAAGGGTGGGAGCAGCAAGGTCCCAGGGAGCCAAATCTGGTACAATTTGTATCTCAAATGTATGAGAGGCTAGGAAAGATAGGGCCCATTGTGCAGCAACATGTAAAAGAGGCTCAGGAATGACAGAGAAAAAGTTATGATAAAAGTGCTGTTGTTCGATCTTTCAAGCCTGGGGACAAGGTCCTAGTCCTGGTTCCTACCCAAAAAAGCAAACTTTTCGCCCATTGGCAGGGTCCATATGAAGTTCTAGAGACTGTTGATCCTGTCAATTACAGAGTCCGCCAGTTAGGTAGGAGAAGGGAGGAGCAAATATATCATGTTAACCTCCTTAAACCTTGGCATGATGAGGAAACCTCTCCTCAGGTAGTGAGTACTGCCATTGAAAAGTCTGAAGTGCCCATAGAGCCAGCTTTGTCCATTCAGCAGAGACAATAGACTGAAGAAATGATTCGCCGTCACAGGGATGTCTTCTCTTCCATTCCTGGGTGCACTACCTTAATCGAACACGACATTGTCACTGCGCCAGGAGTCATTGTGAAGCAGAAGCCGTATCGTATTCCAGAAGCCAGACAGGTGGACGTGAGAAAGGAGGTGGAGAAGATGCTCCAGTTAGATGTAATTGAAGAGTCCACTAGTGAGTGGAATAGTCCCATTGTGCTTGTCCCAAAACCCAATGGGACAATTAGGTTCTGCAATGACTTTAGGCGCCTAAACAGTATGTTACAGTTTGATGCCTATCCGATGCCACGTGTGGATGAACTAGTGGAAAATCTTGCTGGTAGCAATTATTTAACAACCCTTGATCTAACAAAGGGTTATTGGCAAGTTTCCCTGACTTTCACGGCCAGGCCAAAGACTGCATTTTCCACCCCTGATGGTCTCTATCAATATAAAGTCCTACCCTTTGGGTTGCATGGGGCATCTGCAACCTTACAAAGGGCCATGAATAGATTGCTACGACCTCACACAGCTTATGCAGCCGCTTACTTGGACGATATAGTGATTTATACCCCAGACTGGGGATCACATTTAGCCAAAGTTGAGGCGGTCTTAGCTTCATTAAGGTCAGCAGGGTTAACAGCTTACCCAGAGAAATGTGCCATAGCCATGAGAGAAGCCAAATATTTGGGGTACATTGTTGGTCGAGGGCATGTAAAACCCCAGCTAGACAAAGTGGAGGCAGTCAATAATTGGGCAAGACCAGAGAAAAAGGTCGCAGGTAAGAACCTTTTTAGGCTTAGTAGGTTACTACAGGCGGTTTGTAAGCCACTTCGCCACTAGAGCTGCTCCACTTACGGACATGTTAAAAAAAAGTTGTCCAGATAAATTAACCTGGTCTGATTCTGCAGAAACCGCCTGGTCTGGTCTTCGGTTAGCTCTTTGTTCCTCCCCAGTTCTACAAGCACCAGATTTTACCCGGAGGTTCTTTCTCCAAACTGATGCTTCTGGTGTTGGCTTAGGTGCAGTCTTGTCACAGGAGAAGAATGGAGTAGAAAATCATGTCCTGTACCTAAGTCGTATGTTACTTCCAAGGGAACAAAAATATGCCACTGTGGAGAAAGAATGTCTCGCCATAAAATGGGCTACAGGAGCTCTGCGCTATTATCTCCTAGGTAGAGAGTTCACCTTAATAACAGACCATGCACCATTGAGATGGATGCAGAGCAACCGGGAGGTAAATGCCAAGGTAACCCGCTGGTTTTTGGCACTACAACCATTCAAGTTCTCAGTAGAACATAGACCTGGAATTCTACACAAAAATGCAGATGCGTTGTCACGAAAATATGCTCTGCTCGCGAAGTCCGCGTCCCCCTACTTGGAGACGCTAGGGGGAGGGATATGTAACAAAAGGAGGCATTTAGCTGGCAATATGCAGAGAAAACAGGGAAGTAAAGTAAAACATTTGTGCAGCAATGCACCTAGATTGAATGTAAAGACCTATGTTTAACAAACAATAGTTTAAGTTTGGTTAACTTACATGATAGAGAAATCCTTCCTCTCAGCAAACAGACAGGGTGGGTCTGTTTAGTGCAAACAGAGCCAGTGATGGGGCGTTTCCTTTTAAAGAGAAGGTGGGTGTGTCACCTGTCCATCAAGCTAAGGCTGGGGGAGGAGTATCAGGTATGAAAGCTTGTTTGTATCATTTGTGCACTGAGACCAACGCTGGGTAAGCTGGCTGGTCCTGAGAGAGAGCTGGTCTATGTATAGCTAGTGTTTAGGGTCTCCAAATATTGCTGTGAAATCTGTACGGTGTCAAAACACTTACCATCCTGACAATAAAACTACATAAAAAGGAAGAAGTTGTTCGCGTGTGCTTCTGCAGTAGCGGGCTCTTGCCACAATATATATATATATATATATATATATATATATATATATATATATATATATATATATATACATGTGCATAAGAAGACTACATATACAAGTGTATGTGCGTACAAGACTGCATAAAACTGTTATTGCCGGATACAACTGTTCTTCAAAGTATACCAACTGTGAGTACCTACATATATATTCATCTGTTATTCAAGTTCAACAAACAGAAACCTGTTTTGGTTCAAAATGCGTTGAGGTTTAACATCAACATTAACACCACTGACACCTTGAATAACATCAGAAGGTATAACCAACAGTCATGACACTGCTTAAAACTGCATGTAAGTGCCGAATCTGATAGTGATCAAGTTGTTCTTGAGACTAATAATTAGGGACATCAATTCCAATTTGAATAAGAGCAGTCTCTTTATCAGTCATCCACTGTCAAATCTCGGTATATAACTTAATAAGCATTCAGAGTAGCCACAGATATATAAAATCTTTAGCAAGGATACTTGCAGTATGTTCATGTCTCTATTAGTTCTGTACATATGTCCTCCCTCTATACTGTAAAACAGATGTCATATATCCACATAATATAGAACCAAGCATCACTCCCAATAAAATGTGCAAAGGTTCCAGTAAGTGCCTAATGCCTTTCACTGTATGGGAACTTCATCAAAGGAATGACCGGGCACTGCTTTATGCTCTTATATAGTGTCATCTCCATTATCAACCTGAGCGCATCTGTGTATGATGCAATCTACAACGATTCACATGAATAGTAAAAATGAACAGTGAAAAATATACATCTGCTTAGAAGCCAAAAGGGGACAGCCATAATTACTCTAGTTAGCAATCAGCTGTAATTGGAATACCTCTATTGGGTCTGTTCAATTTAATTATAAGGCGCAATATAGTTTTAATGTAGTCTTAAGGGGATAGCTATAAGGTTAAAATAATACAGAATCAAGAGACTACAGTATTTCAAAAAGGAAACAATATCCTAAATAAATCAACTTATTCTGTAGAGAACTGTAATGTGATCAGCAACTAATTACTCAAGTTGGAGGCTGTTCAGTTTGATTATAACTAGCAAAATAGTTATAAAATATTCTTAATACAGTAACAATTTGATTATTCTATTGATATTAATATGGTAACCTTAGTATCATTTTTTCTGGATTAGCACCAGGGGGAAGCACCAGATACACCAAGTAGTATTAGAATATTGATGCAATTTATCTTCTAAATCTTAGCAAATTAAGTTGATAGATTTATGGTTTGGGAATATAATTGTAAATGGTGATTAGAAACTTCACTTTGGGCCTGATTAATTTTGTGTAAAATCAAATTGCGCATGCCCAGAAACGAACCATACGCCAGAGAACACAACCAGGTCCAATTCATCTTCGAACACAAACGACCCTTACTACAGCCTATGATTTCCATGGCGGGGAACTGGGCATATGCATGTAGTCAATGCACGGTAATGTCATGCCAAGCTCGAGGACATGCAGCAGCTTCCAATTCAAGCTTTGGACCTCTCAAAGGTACCTGTTTTTCTGTTGTACCACTTGCACCAGCTACAGGTCTGGTGTGTGCCGATTACGGCTGTGAGTGCAAGCTAGATGTGTTTGCAGTAAGAAGAAACTGTAAAAATGCATTTTTATGTACAGTAGATATTCATAACATCCTAATAAATAGGTCATATTAAGATTGGGAACCATGTCTCTAGGTATTTGCTTCAAGAACTGAGTTGACCACTTTCAGATTGGGTAGCTATGTTCAATTTTAAACTACATCATGACCATAGTTTGTTTTTAATACCTTTATTGTTAATATAAATAAATGAGAATTGTTTTATGACTGCTATGATTCACAATTTACAACTTTAGAGGCTCATAGTGCCAGTTTTTTGTTTTGAGGCTCCTTTGGGAGTTTCCTTGTCCTCCTATTGGTGGCAAGTACCCTATCCCATGTGAGGGTATAGTCACATTTGGCCCCAGTAAAATCAGTTCATCAGGGGTTGAGTTGTGGACAAGGGTGACCTCTGGGTACAGTAGAAATGAGCAAGTGCATACTGATTGAAAACACTCCAGGAAAATACTGGAGAGGTTTTGTATCAGGGTACCATAGCATTTTGGACGATGCCCCAGGAAAAATCTGAGGAGGCATTGAGTACAGGATACAGTGGTCAGGGAATAGGAAAATTATTTGACAGACCCAAGGGTAGGCTACATACAGTCAGGAACAATAATATTTGTTGTAGCTTATGCCATACAGAAATCCTTAAATGGGCCTTTATTGGCACCTTTTAGAAGTTAGAAGTAACTATATTTCAAGCAGGTGATGCTACTTCACTTTGGAACTGAACTCACCTACGATGAGTTACAGGTGCCTGCATTATAATATTCACTCATTAAACAAGATTGAATAGAGAAAATGATTCTCCTGTTTTGTGTCATTGTGTGTACTGTAATGAGCATGGACCAAAGAAGAATTTTCTGAGGAAGTCATACAGGAGATTGTAGCCAAGCATGCAAAGTCTCATGACTATAAATCAATCTCCAGAGAACTTGATGTTCCTGTTTCCACCATACATAATGATATTAGGACGTTTAAGGCCCATGGCACTGTAGCCAACCTCATCTTTTTCATTTTTATTTTGACTAATAAAAGTTATGTTTTATATTGTTAAAATGCTTGGTATATGCGTAACTTAATCAAATCCAACGGACTACATAGTGCACCACTTTTTAGATCCAGTTCTTTTTATCTTTTTCCATATTTGACTGTAGCCAACCTGCCTTGAAAAAGTAAACTATGCTTACAGGAAGCAAAGTGAAAAAAACACATTCCCTGCCTTCAATCATGAGAGAATCAGTGATGTTTTGGGGGTGCTGTGCTGCTTCTAGCACTGTTTATTTTGAATGTGTGCCGGGTATCATGAAATCTGGAGATAACCAGGCCATTTTGAAGCACAGTGTTGCACACAGAGTCAAAAAGTTGGGTCTCTGTCAAAATTCATAGGTTTTCCAGCAGGACGTTGTCCCAACACGCACTTCCAACATATGTGTATGGCCTCTTTGTGAGCTTATGCATGACAAAATTACACAATTCACCCTTTGCAAAGTGTCATAATATTCACTGTGTATCCGCTCCATGATGATTGGGTATTCATGATGAAGTGGAAAAGTAGTTATTGTATGGTGTGTGGCACAGACTTAAGGGGCCAAATCTGCTTGTTTTGCATAATTCCCGCAGATTTTTGGTTTAGGTGAGTTACCATTTTATGGTAAGGGATCATGGCGGTGTGACAAGATGCACCGCCTATGCCACCCTGTCTGTTATTCCGAAAACACCCCTCCTGTCGCAGTAGGAGGAGCCTGCTGCCACCACTAGACTCCTTTATGGCATCCAGAACCACTTTCCTTCTGGGTAACTGTCGCTGCTAGTGTACTCCCCTGCTGGTACACCTGGGCTGGTACCCCTGACAACTTACTATGGATCAGGGTGCTGTGGATGGATCCCTCCTGGCCTATCACACTGGCCAGAGCTGCTGGGTAGCGGGTACTAGGAGCTGGGTCCAAACTTCAGAACAGCTGGAGGATGGATTAGATTTCGGGTCTAATCTGTAGGTCACAAGAATGCAGCAATATTGAAGAAGTTGTGAAGCAGGGTCTTGAAGCAGAGTGATGTTTATTTAGCTCAAGTGTCCTGACATAAAGTTTCACTGCTTAAAGGTATCAGTGTACAAAGGCTCTCTTTTTATACAGTTTTAGACACTAGTCTTGTCAGGGGGTAAGCCAGCCTCCACATCAAACTGATTTCCTCAGCTTTCCATTACATCTCAGGATGTTCTTAGATTTTAAATGCATTTTATATTTAACAAAACTTACACTTCTGTGATATCCTACATCACGTGATGTTTACAATATTCAGACAGGTTCTAACACCCTTAGCAAAAAACACTCAGGAACTCAAAGTAACGACCTCCTGTGGTGTGTTTAAGTGTTGTCACTCAAGTTGAATAGACTTAATTAGCCTTTATGAGGACATTCTCTAGGAACTACACACAGACTTCCTCAAATAAATGCTTATCAGAAATCAAACATACCTCAGACATGAGTGCATTTCCTCTAGCAAAGTTAAAACAAACGAGTTTCTTCCCTGGCCTCAAAAAATAAAGATTTCCCTTATCAAAATATACACAATATCAAAAAGAAGTGCATTTGCAATTATGTAAATAAGCGCCCTTCGCTATTTACTTTACATAAATATATACCATAAGTTGCTTATAAATTATCCAGTCACAGGCGGTATAGAAAAAGGTACCCCCAAGGGCAAGGTCCTGAGGAGATGAAAAGGTTCATCTAAAGGCAAGATCCCGTGGGGATGATGGTGTTGGTGTGGCTGACCTATCAAGCAGACAGATAGTGGTTGGGGGCAATTCATGGTGACGGTTAAAGAAAGACCTCCAAGGCCTCCACACACTTGGGCAGTTAGTGGCGAGAGAGAAAGTATTTAAGTTAAGATAAGATAAAATTAAGTTAAAAATGGGTTATACAAGTTAGAGAGTAATGGTTATTTATATAAGCATGTGATGCTAACTGCTTTTTCAATTTATGTAATTAATAAAAGCTATAGCCAATTTGCAACTACACAAATGTTGGTTCTTGATTAGTTAACTTACAGTAATGTCATACTGTGGGTGTTAGAGAGCAGAATTGACACTGTACAGTTATGTTGTCAGTATGATCTGATGCAAAATGACCTGCTCTGCTTTCTGTTTTGTACACATCAGGTCTCATTTACATTTAGGAGTAAATCTAACACCTTAGCAAAGCTATATTGCACTGCTGGGGGTAAAAAAAATTGGGTTGGAAGGTGCTATATACTCTAAGTTGCAGTGTAAAAATAAAATTGCCCAATGTTTGTGTGCTACATGCAAAAGTATGTAGTTTGTGCCCTGCATTCAAAATACATATTTTTGCATATACACATGCATTGCATATACACCCCTTGAATCGCATACTGGTTTGTCTAGGCGGAAATTTTCAGCCTATCGTTGGACTCTAAAAGATGCCCACTAAGTCCAAGGACAGAAAGGTACATTTTCCTGAATATAAGATAATGCACAATAGTGTCATAGATGTTTAAAGCCAAAGTTCACTTCTTTTAAGAGACATTCCCTCTTTCAAATACAAAGCACTATACCCGTATTTCCCTCTGCTTTGTTTGATGTAAACCTCTTCATTATAAATTTTTCGACTGGCTCCAAAAACTGTCTTTTTGCATCCTAAATTTAATATAAGAACATCCACACTATTTCTTTAGTAAATCATAGTGTTTATATTATTTATATAGATGCATATTAAAGCTGCATTGCCACCTGATTGTGAAATTGTACTCACACCTGTTTTTGTAAGTGTTGGACAGGGGCATGAAGAGCCCTCCAGGGGAATGCAGCGTTAGGGGCCCCAAGAAATAGTGTGAGCTACTGCTTTGTAACTTCACTGAAGGGGCACAAAAGGGTGTTGCCAACCACCAGAGAGGCGAGGCCAACCACTGGAGGCAGCACTAATTATTGTTAGTTATTGCTATTAATCTCTATCTATTTATCTATCTATCTATCTATCTATCTACTGTATATATAGATAGATAGATAGATTTATGTATTGAAAGTAAGACAATGCAGGTATTATACTTTTACAATACATGTACAATACAGAGAGCATCCTTGTGACATACTATAGAGAGATCATCCTAGTGACTGATATACAATACAGAGAGTATTCCTATTGACCGATATACAACACAGAGAGTATCCTTGTTACCGCCATGCAATACAGAGAGCATTATCGGGGCTTATATAAAATACAGAGAGCATTCTAGTAACCACCATAAATACAGAGAGCATCCAAATGACAACAATACAATGCAAAGAGCATGCAAGTACCTAGGAGTTGGACCAATCAGAAGCTGCAAATATCCTCGTGCTCCCACCTTCGATCCACACTATCACCAAGCCCTGGTTTTCATTAGAACTGTAAGCCCCTTGAAAAATGGCAGCATTAAGTTGTGATATATGTGAATTAGTATCTAAAAGTATGCTAAGATTAGTTATTATTATTATTATTATTAATATTTATTTATAAGGCGCCACAAGGCATCCGCAGCGCCGCACAGAGACAAACAAAATCACAACAAAATGGGAGACAGCACAGTACAGTAAACACAGCAACTCAGTACGCTCAATGCACAGCTAGAGAGGGCGGGGAAGGGGGAGGGAGGATCCGCAAACGACGGGGCCCAAGAAGGAGGGCGCGGAAGACAGGGAGACCCCCAGGGGGGAGGAGGGAGCGAGAGTGGACATGGGGTGGAGGACCCTCGAGGAGGAGGGCTAAGTAGCTGGAGAGCAGAGTTAGAAGTGGTGGAAACAGGAGGAGAGATGGCCCTGCTCAGAGGAGCGTACAATCTAGTTCATGCGTCTTCAAATGAAAGCAAGTATTCTATTTGGCCATTTGAAATGTTGGAACCTTTCAGGAATCTAAGAGCAACAATATATGTTTCTACTAAATTAAATTATAATCTGTACTAGAATTCTCCACCATCAAGATTCTACAAAATGTAGCTGTAATTTACATTGCAATCAATCTTGGTATACATTGTACCATGCTCGGCAGCTATTTAAAACAACATGATAAATGTGCTTGCTGTACATGATCTTAGCTATATGTGTAACTTCAGAGTTGAAGTGTCTTGACTGCATTATTAGTTAACTGTGCTCCTGGCTAAGTCATCAGTTCTCCTGGGTATGAGGTGTTTCAGAGCGTACATTTTCTATTAGTACCAAGAGAGTCTTTGTCCTCATGCAGCATTTGCTGTTGTTTTTTGTGCTGAGAGGAATGTGATGCTCTGTTAAGCAAACTATCTCATTTGTGACATTTTGGCAAGTGTCTGATTTCATCATCGGACAAAATTCTCACAAATCGCATTCCTAGTATTTTCTGGGTAATTAATTGCGAACAGTTTTCCCTCTGCTGAATATTGACATATGTTGTCAGTATAGTAATTACAACAGCTGATTCAGGATCCTTTGAATGAGTTAAAATCACACTAGCATTTAAAAAGGCAGATGGTTAGAATCCAGCTTTGGTGAATTGTAGTTGTAAAGCATCATTTGGTCATCAGCCCTGCTCTTGCGGTCACCTCTTGGATAGAAAATTGCTAGCAAATGTATTTTTTAGAAGCAGCGTTATGGAAACATGCCTGAAACTGTATTTATATATATTCAGCAAAAGTATTTATTAAATCGTTTAAGAGATGGCTCTGTGCCAGCAAGATTCACGTCCATTTGTGTTTATGGCATCTGTCAGATCAGCAAGTAAAAAAATAAATCATGCAGATGAAAAACATGTAATAGGTCCAATGTTCTGAAAGTGAATAAATGCAGAATGATTTTGCCACTTATAAAAAAAAGAGTTCAATCAATGTAACCAGATTAGCAGGCATATATATTCCCATAATTAAGTCATTTTCAGTGTTGTATACACATGAGATTCTATGTACTAATGTACTAGTGCTCCATTTTTGGAGCAGAGTGGACTATAGGTAATACTTAGTTATTACATAAAATGCAGTTCTGTTCAAACACAGAGTAAAGCTGATCAAGGGTGTTAGAGAGTGGTAGAATGCATTGCACAGTAATGGTTACGGGGATACACCCCAGCAGACGGCCACACAATGTGGCCGAGATAAGGCAAATATGGAGGGAAGAGTGGAAATATGTTTTCTTTCCTTCTGTAACAGATTCTGGATACTTCTACTACTAATCTTGATTAGCGCTGGCTTACCTGAGGTGCGGAGTCTAACGATCTCCCCTGTGTTCACCAAAACCCGCTGCAAGGTGGGGTGGGCTTCGCTGCCAGGAGTCGCAGGTCGCGGCCCTCAGGTTCGCCCCAAGATGTAGTACAGCGGAGTGGAGCGGAGGTAGCGGAGTCAGACAAGCCGGTTCGGTACACAAGAATGGAGTCAGGCAGAATCAGAAGGCAACTCAGAGTCAACAAGCCAGGTTCGGTACACGGGTCACAAGAACAGAAGAATGGTCAGCAAGCCGGGTCGGTACACAGGGATAGGAGAGCCAGGGAAGTCAAACAGGCAGAGATCAGCACACAGGAAGACACTGGAGACTGGAAGACACAGCAATCCACGAAGTACAGGAGCCAGGAACAGGTAAGTGTTGCTCTGACACTCAGCGAGTGTCAGAGTGAGGTTTTTATGCTGACGGGGATTCAAAATCCCCGCCTCTGGGTTGCGGTCATGTGACCGCCGAACCCGGAAGTGCGGCATCCGGACGCAGCGGCGGGGATCAGGTAAGTCCGTTACAGTACTCCCTGCCATAAAGGTGGACTCCGTACACCTAATAGGGTTTCAAAGGAAATTTTTTTATGGAAGGATTTAAGTAGACGGGGAGCATGCAGATCAATGGCTCTTACCCATGAGCGCTCCTCAGGGCCGTAACCCTTCCAATCCACCAAGAACTGTATAGCACCTTGAACTTTACGAGAATATAGGATAGTTTTAATCTCGTATTCGACTTGATCCTGATCCACAACAGGAGGAGGAGTTCTGGATGAGGTGGAGAATCTGTTGGTTACCATCGGTTTTAACAAGGAGACATGAAAGACATTGGGTATGCGTAAAGAGGGAGGCAGACTCAATCTAAAGGCTACGGGATTAATAATCTCAGAAATAGCGAATGGGCCAATGAACTTGGGAGCAATTTTTTTACTGGGAACCTTTAAACGAATGTTCTGGGTGGATAGCCATACCCTGTCACCGACTGAAAAACTTGGGGTCATTCTCCTCCTTTTATCGTAGAATTTTTTGGAACGAGTGGTTGCTTTCTTTAAATTTATCTTGGTCTGTTCCCAAATAGCGGAGATGTTACGAAACAGAGAGTCCACTGCCGGAACTTCAGAAGATGAGATTTGAGAAAAGGTGGGTAGTCTAGGATGGCAGCCATAAAGAACAAAAAAGGGGGAGTTAGAGATAGCCTCATGGAAATGGTTGTTATGGGCAAACTCGGCCCAAGGGAGAAGATCCACCTAGTTATCTTGGTTACTTGAGATAAATATTCTTAGAAACTTCTCTAATTCTTGGTTAGTTCTCTCAGTAGACCCATTGGACTGGGGATGATATGCGGAAGAGAAGTCAAGCTTAATTCCGGACTTCTTGCAAAAAGACCGCCAAAATTTTGATATGAATTGTGATCCCCGATCGGACACAATATGTTGAGGACAGCCATGGAGGCGAAATATTTCTTTAATCAAAATATTGGCTAAGGAGGAGGAAGAAGGAAGGCCTTTAAGAGCAATAAAGTGAGCTGTTTTAGAGAAGCGATCCGTGACCACTAGCACCACAGTACAGGATTTGGAAGGAGGAAGGTCCGTGATAAAATTAGGGATGAGCGCACTCGGATTTATGAAATCCGAGCCCACCCGAACGTTGCGGATCCGAGTCGGATCCGAGACAGATCCGGGTATTGGCGCCAAATTCAAATCTGAAACTGAGGCTCTGACTCATAATCCCGTTGTCGGATCTCGCGATACTCGGATCCTATAAATTCCCCGCTAGTCGCCGCCATCTTCACTCGGGCATTGATCAGGGTAGAGGGAGGGTGTGTTAGGTGGTCCTCTGTCCTGTTAGATCTCGTGCTGTGCTGTTTAGTTCTGTGCTGTGCTGTTTAGTTCTGTGCTGTGCTGTGCTGTGCTGTGTTCTGCAGTATCAGTCCAGTGGTGCTGTGTGCTGTGCTCTGTCCTTCTGAGGTCAGTGGTGCTGCTGGGTCCTGTGCTGTGTCCTGTTCAGTCCAGTGGTGCTGTGTCCTGTGCTCTGTGCTTCTAAGGGCATAGTTATTTCCCCAATATTCCCCTGTGTTTAAAAAAATAAAAAAAAGTTATTTAAAAAAATACCAAAAACTACTTTAATTTTTTTTAATTACCACAAAATTTGCACAACCAATCCTGCAGTATAAGCCCATTGGTACTGCAATATTACCAAGTTCACACATTCAGCAGTAAAAGTCCAGTGGTACTGCAATATTACAAAGTTTACACATTCTGCAGTATCAGTCCAGTGGTGCTGTGTCCTGTGCTCTGTCCTGCTGAGTTCCGTAGTGCTGCTGGGTCCTGTGCCGTGTCCTGTTCAGTCCAGTGGTGCTGTGTCCTGTGCTCTGTGCTTCTAAGGGCATAGTTATTTCCCCATTATTCCCAAGTTTTTAAAAAATAAAAAAAAAGTAAAAAAAAAATTACAATTAAAAATTAAAAAAAATATATATATAATTATAACCAAATTTGCAAAACCAATCCAGCAGTATAAGTCCATTGGTACTGCAATATTACAAAGTTCACACATTCTGCAGTATCAGTCCAGTGGTGCTGTGTCCTGTGCTCTGTCCTGCTGAGTTCCGTAGTGCTGCTGGGTCCTGTGCCGTGTCCTGTTCAGTCCAGTGGTGCTGTGTCCTGTGCTCTGTGCTTCTAAGGGCATAGTTATTTCCCCATTATTCCCAAGTTTTTAAAAAATAAAAAAAAAGTAAAAAAAAATAAAAAATTTAAAAAAAAAAAAAAATATATAATAATTATAACCAAATTTGCAAAACCAATCCAGCAGTATAAGTCCATTGGTACTGCAATATTACAAAGTTCACACATTCTGCAGTATCAGTCCAGTGGTGCTGTGTCCTGTGCTCTGTCCTGCTGAGTTCCGTAGTGCTGCTGGGTCCTGTGCCGTGTCCTGTTCAGTCCAGTGGTGCTGTGTCCTGTGCTCTGTGCTTCTAAGGGCATAGTTATTTCCCCATTATTCCCAAGTTTTTTAAAAATAAAAAAAAAGAAAAAAAAAAGAAAAAATAAAAAAAAAAAATATAATAATTATAACCAAATTTGCAAAACCAATACAGCAGTATAAGTCCATTGGTACTGCAATATTACCAAGTTCACACATTCTGCAGTATCTTGTGCTACATATAATGGAGACCAAAAATTTGGAGGATAAAGTAGGGAAAGATCAAGACCCACTTCCTCCTAATGCTGAAGCTGCTGCCACTAGTCATGACATAGACGATGAAATGCCATCAACGTCGTCTTCCAAGCCCGATGCCCAATCTCGTAGTACCGGGCATGTAAAATCCAAAAAGCCCAAGTTAAGAAAAAGTAGCAAAAAGAGAAACTTAAAATCATCTGAGGAGAAACGTAAAGTTGGCAATATGCCATTTACGACACGGAGTGGCAAGGAACGGCTTAGGCCCTGGCCCGTGTTCATGACTAGTGGTTCAGCTTCACCCACGGATCTTAGCCCTCCTCCTCCTCCCCCCCCCTACAAAAAATTGAAGAGAGTTATGCTGTCAGCAACAAAACAGCAAACAACTCTGCCTTCTAAAGAGAAATTATCACAAATCCACAAGGCGAGTCCAAGGATGTTGGTGGTTGTCAAGCCTGACCTTCCCATCACTGTACGGGAAGAGGTGGCTCGGGAGGAGGCTATTGATGATGTAGCTGGCGCTGTGGAGGAACTTGATGATGAGGATGGTGATGTGGTTATTGTAAATGAGGCACCAGGGGGGGAAACAGCTGATGTCCATGGGATGAAAAAGCCCATCGTCATGCCTGGTCAGAAGACCAAAAAATGCACCTCTTCGGTCTGGAGTTATTTTTATCCAAATCCAGACAACCAATGTATGGCCATATGTAGCTTATGTAAAGCTCAAATAAGCAGGGGTAAGGATCTTGCCCACCTAGGAACATCCTCCCTTATACGTCACCTGAATAACCTTCATAGTTCAGTGGTTAGTTCAGGAACTGGGGCTAGGACCCTCATCGGTACAGGGACACCTAAATCCCGTGGTCCAGTTGGATACACACCAGCAACACCCTTCTCGTCAACTTCCTCCACAATCTCCATCAGATTCAGTCCTGCAGCCCAAGTCAGCAGCCAGACTGAGTCCTCCTCAATACGGGATTCATCCGAGGAATCCTGCAGCGGTACGCCTACTACTGCCACTGCTGCTGTTGCTGCTGTTAGTCGGTCATCTTCCCAGAGGGGAAGTCGTAAGACCGCTAAGTCTTTCACAAAACAATTGACCGTCCAACAGTCGTTTGCCATGACCACAAAATACGATAGTAGTCACCCTATTGCAAAGCGTATAACTGCGGCTGTAACTGCAATGTTGGTGTTAGATGTGCGCCCGGTGTCCGCCAACAGTGGAGTGGGATTTAGAGGGTTGATGGAGGTATTGTGTCCCCGGTACCAAATCCCATCGAGATTCCACTTCACTAGGCAGGCGATACCAAAAATGTACAGAGAAGTACGATCAAGTGTCCTCAGTGCTCTAAAAAATGCGGTTGTACCCACTGTCCACTTAACCACGGACATGTGGACAAGTGGTTCTGGGCAAACGAAGGACTATATGACTGTGACAGCCCACTGGGTAGATGCATCCCCTTCCGCAGCAACAGCAACAGCTGCATCAGTAGCAGCAACTACAAAATGGCGGCTCGTGCAAAGGCAGGCAACATTGTGTATTACAGGCTCTAATAAGAGGCACAACGCTGACAACATATTAGAGAAAATGAGGGAAATTATCTCCCAGTGGCTTACCCCACTTAGACTCTCATGGGGATTTGTGGTGTCAGACAATGCCAGTAACATTGTGCGGGCATTAAATATGGGCAATTTCCAGCACGTCCCATGTTTTTCCCACACCATTAATTTGGTGGTGCAGCATTACCTCAAGAGTGACAGGGGTGTGCAGGAGATGCTTGCGGTGGCGCGCAAAATTGCTGGACACTTTCGGCATTCAGCCAGTGCCTACCGCAGACTAGAGGCACATCAAAAAAGCATGAACCTGCCCTGCCATCACCTCAAACAAGAGGTTGTGACGCGCTGGAACTCCACCCTCTATATGCTGCAGAGGATGGAGGAGCAGCAAAAGGCCATTCAGGCCTACACAGCCACCTACGACATAGGCAAAGGAGTGGGGATGCGCCTCAGTCAAGCGCAGTGGAGACTGATTTCCGTGTTGTGCAAGGTTCTGCAGCCATTTGAACTTGCCACACGAGAAGTCAGTTCCGACACTGCCAGCTTGAGTCAGGTCATTCCCCTGATCAGGCTGTTGCAGAAGCAGCTGGAGAAAGTGAGGGAGGAGCTGGTAAGCCATTGCGATTACACCAAGCATGTAGCTCTTGTGGATGTAGCCCTTCGTACGCTTTGCCAGGATCCGAGGGTGGTCACTCTTTTAAAGTCAGAGGAATACATTCTGGCCACCGTGCTCGATCCTCGGTTTAAAGCGTATGTTGTGTCTCTGTTTCCGGCGGACACAAGTCTACAGCGGTGCAAAGACATGCTGGTCAGGAGATTGTCCTCTGAAGAGGACCGTGACATGCCAACAGCTCCACCCTCATTTTCTTCCACATCTATGGCTGCGAGGAAAAAGCTCAGTTTTCCCAAAAGAGGCACTGGCGGGGATGCTGATAACATCTGGTCCGGACTGAAGGACCTGCCAACCATTGCAGACATGTCTACTCTCGCTGCATTGGATGCTGTCACAATAGAAAAAATTGTGGATGATTACTTTGCTGACACCATCCAAGTAGACATGTCAGACAGTCCATATTGTTACTGGCAGGAAAAAAAGGCAGTTTGGAAGCCCCTGTACAAACTGGCTCTATTTTACCTGAGTTGTCCCCCCTCCAGTGTGTACTCGGAAAGAGTTTTTAGTGCAGCGGGGAACCTGGTCAGTGAGCGGCGAAGGAGGTTGCTTCCTCAGAACGTTGAAAAAATGATGTTTATAAAAATGAATAATCAATTCCTCAATAAAGTACAGCACTGCCCTCCAGATACTACAGAGGGACCTGTGGTTGTGGAGTCCAGCGGGGACGAATTGATAATGTGTGATGAGGAGGAAGTACACACTGTAGGGGGAGAGGAATCAGAGGTTGAGGATGAGGACGACATCTTGCCTCAGTAGAGCCTGTTTAGTCTGTACAGGGAGAGATGAATAGCTTTTTTGGTGTGGGGGCCCAAACAAACCAATCATTTCAGCCAAAGTTGTTTGGTAGGCCCTGTCGCTGAAATGATTGGTTTGTTAAAGTGTGCATGTCCTATTTCAACAACATAAGGGTGGGTGTGAGGGCCCAAGGACAATTCCATCTTGGACCTTTTTTTTTTGCATTATATGACCAATCAACAGTCGTTTGCCATGTTCAAAAAGTAAAACCAAATTTAACAAAATTCAAGAAATTAAACCAAAAGTAAAATGCCCTGTCATAATTTAAAACAAGAGGTATTGACGTGCTCTAAAACTACTGTATTGTTGTTTATATTTTATAAACACTACACTTGAAAGCTTGAGTCTTTCAATAAAAAAGTAACTGTCCATTGCACGAATATTTGCAACAGGGACAATTTTAGGGTTAAGAAAGTCAACTAATAACACTTCGACGCTGTCTGTCTTTATAAACACTACACTTGGAAGTTGGAGGAGGTATTGTGGCCCCGGCACCAAATTTACTACCGGGGCCACTCCACTGTGCAGTCCATATTTAGGTGTATCAGATATTAAACAACGGTGACAGTTGATGCCCAATTTTTTAATTATATTGTGGCCTCGGTACCAAATTGTGTACCGGGGCCACCACACTACGCAGTCCATACCCTTTTTTGGTGGAATTCAGACCAGTTGAGGGTTTTATTATTATATTGTGGGGACCACTCTATCTATACCACACTACAACTCTATACCACTCTATTTAATACTTTAATTCTATTTAATACTTTAATTCTATTTAATACTTTAATTCTATTACTAATTACCATAAAGAGGAACTGCCGCTTCTATTTAATACTTTAATTCTATTAGTAGTTACCATAAAGAGGAACAAAATAAACCAATTTTACCAAAAGTATAATATGACTTAGACTTACAAACACTACACTTGAAAGATGGTGCCTTTAAATGAAAAAGTCAGTCTTCATTGTACGACTATGTGCAACAGGGACAGTTTTTTGGTTTACAAAGTCAACCAATAACACTTCGACCCTGTCTGTCTTTAACATACTTGATGGGATCTCAATGACGAATTGTCTGTACCATGTTTGGAGGAGGTATTGTGGCCCCGGTATCAAATTGGGTACCGGGGCCACCCCACTACGCAGTCCAGATACTTGTTTGGTGGAATTCAGACCAGTTGAGGGTGTATTTATTTTATTGTGGCCCCGGCACCAAATTTACTACCGGGGCCACTCCACTGTGCAGTCCATATTTAGGTGTATCAGATATTAAACAACGGTGACAGTTGATGCCCAATTTTTTAATTATATTGTGGCCTCGGTACCAAATTGTGTACCGGGGCCACCACACTACGCAGTCCATACCCTTTTTTGGTGGAATTCTGACACGTGGAGGGTTTTTTAATTATATTGTGGCCTCGGTACCAAATTGTGTACCGGGGCCACCACACTACGCAGTCAAGATAGATAGATGCGTATCATAGATAAAGTACATTCAGTGGTGTGGGGCAAATTGAAAAATATTCAAAATGCACTGACATTATCAAAAACAAGAGGTTGTCACACGCTAAAACTCCAACATGTATATGATGGAGAGGATGGAGGAGCAGCCGTATGTGTAGTGTAATGCAGACCTGTTGAAGGTTTTTTATATATTTTATTGTGGTGCCCAGTGCCCACTCCTCTAGGCAGTCCAGGTACATTTATTGGTGCGAATCATACAAGTTGATGGTTTTCTTATTATATATATTGTGGTGACCCACTCCTCTACGCAGTCCAGGTACATTTATTGGTGCGAATCATAAAAGTTCAGGGTTTTTAATATATTGTGGTGACCCACTCCTCTACGCAGTCCAGGTACATTTATTGGTGCGATTCATAAAAGTTCAGGGTTTTTAATATATTGTGGTGACCCACTCCTCTACGCAGTCCAGGTACATTTATTGGTGCGAATCAAACAAGTTGATGGTTTTCTTATTATATATATTGTGGTGACCCACTCCTCTACGCAGTCCAGGTACATTTATTGGTGCGATTCATAAAAGTTCAGGGTTTTTAATATATTGTGGTGACCCACTCCTCTACGCAGTCCAGGTACATTTATTGGTGCGAATCAAACAAGTTGATGGTTTTCTTATTATATATATTGTGGTGACCCACTCCTCTACGCAGTCCAGGTACATTTATTGGTGCGATTCATAAAAGTTCAGGGTTTTTAATATATTGTGGTGACCCACTCCTCTACGCAGTCCAGGTACATTTATTGGTGCGAATCAAACAAGTTGATGGTTTTCTTATTATATATATTGTGGTGACCCACTCCTCTACGCAGTCCAGGTACATTTATTGGTGCGAATCAAACAAGTTGATGGTTTTCTTATTATATATATTGTGGTGACCCACTCCTCTACGCAGTCCAGGTACATTTATTGGTGCGAATCATAAAAGTTCAGGGTTTTTAATATATTGTGGTGACCCACTCCTCTACGCAGTCCAGGTACATTTATTGGTGCGAATCAAACAAGTTGATGGTTTTCTTATTATATATATTGTGGTGACCCACTCCTCTACGCAGTCCAGGTACATTTATTGGTGCGATTCATAAAAGTTCAGGGTTTTTAATATATTGTGGTGACCCACTCCTCTACGCAGTCCAGGTACATTTATTGGTGCGAATCAAACAAGTTGATGGTTTTCTTATTATATATATTGTGGTGACCCACTCCTCTACGCAGTCCAGGTACATTTATTGGTGCGATTCATAAAAGTTCAGGGTTTTTAATATATTGTGGTGACCCACTCCTCTACGCAGTCCAGGTACATTTATTGGTGCGAATCAAACAAGTTGATGGTTTTCTTATTATATATATTGTGGTGACCCACTCCTCTACGCAGTCCAGGTACATTTATTGGTGCGAATCAAACAAGTTGATGGTTTTCTTATTATATATATTGTGGTGACCCACTCCTCTACGCAGTCCAGGTACATTTATTGGTGCGAATCATAAAAGTTCAGGGTTTTTAATATATTGTGGTGACCCACTCCTCTACGCAGTCCAGGTACATTTATTGGTGCGAATCATAAAAGTTCAGGGTTTTTAATATATATTGTGGTGACCCACTCCTCTACGCAGTCCAGAAAGATACCTTGTTGCAACGTTTTGGACTAATAACTATATTGTGAGGTGTTCAGAATACACTGTAAATTAGTGGAAATGCTTGTTATTGAATGTTATTGAGGTTAATAATAGCCTAGGAGTGAAAATAAGCCCAAAAACTTGATTTTTAAACTTTTTATGTTTTTTTCAAAAAAAATCCGAATCCAAAACCTTAAATCCGAACCGAGACCTTTCGTCAAGTGTTTTGCGAGACAAATCCGAACCCAAAAAATAACGAAAATCCGGATCCAAAACACAAAACACGAGACCTCAAAAGTCGCCGGTGCACATCCCTAGATAAAATCCATGGAGATCTGTGACCACGGGTAATCAGGAATGGGTAATGGGAGCAACCATCTATAAGGCTTCTTCCTAGAAGTCTTGTGTTGAGCACATTTGGAACAAGCCGAAACAAATCTCTTCACATCGTCCAGCAAAGAAGGCCACCAGTAACTTCGGGACAACAAGTCCCAGGTCTTGCGGATGCCGGCATGCCCAGAGAAGAGAGAGTGATGAGCCCAGTTAAGGAGCCGAGTGCGTAGACGTGGCAAGATGAATGTTTTGCCCGGAGGACAACCCTTGCCAACACTTGACAGGGATCTACAATGAATTTATTGTCTTCCAAAGATTCCATGTCGGCTGGATCAAAAGAGCAAGATAAGGCATCTGCCTTCGTATTCTTGGATCCAGAGTGAAAAGTGATGTTGAAATCAAAGCGTGAGAAGAATAAGGACCACCTTGCTTGCCGAGGGTTTAGACATCGAGCCGTACGTAAGTAAAGCAAATTCTTATGGTCGGTATATATGGTGATAGGAAATTGCGCCCCTTCTAGTAGATGTCTCCATTTGGAGAGAGCCAGCTTGATGGCCAGGAGCTCTTTGTCGCCAATCCCATAATTCCTCTCAGTAGGTAACAAGCGACGGGAAAAGAATCCGCAGGGATGAAGTTTTCCAGAAGGGCATCACTGTGACAGTACGGCTCCAGTGCCAACGGAAGAGGCATCTACCTCCAGGACAAATGGACGTGAACAATCCGGCTGTTGAAGAATGGGTGCAGATGAAAAAAGAGACTTTAATAATATAAAGGCTTGGATAGCCTCAGTGGACCAAATACTAGCATCAACAGATTTACGGGTCAATGCCGTGATGGGAGCCACGAGAGAAGAGTATCCTTTGATAAATTGACGATAATAGTTGGAGAATCCTAGGAAGCGTTGGGTGGCCTTAAGACCCAAAGGTTGGGGCCAGTCAAGTATGGCTTTCAATTTTGTGGGATCCATCTGTAGACCGGTGCCAGAAATAATATATCCCAGGAAGGGAATTTGTTTTTGCTCGAAGGTGCATTTTCCTAATTTGCAAAATAGATGATTTTCTCGGATACGAGAGAGGACCTCCAGTACATGACTGCGATGAGATACTATATCTTGAGAAAAGATGAGAATGTCGTCCAAGTAGATGACTACAGATTGATACAAGAGGTCTTGAAAAAGCTCATTCATAAAGCCCTGAAAGATGGCCGGGGCATTGCATAACCCGAAGGGCATGACCAGGTATTCAAAGTGGCCGTCTCGGGTGTTGAACGCCGTTTTCCATTCATCCCCCTCCTTAATGCGTATGAGGTTATACGCTCCTCTGAGATCAAGTTTAGAAAATATGGTGGCACCCTTAATCCGGTCAAACAATTTGGAAATTAGTGGCAGTGGATACCAATTTTTAATGGTAATGGCATTCAGGCCTCTGTAATCAATGCAAGGGCGGAGGCCCCCATCTTTCTTTTTTACGAAGAAGAAGCCAGCCCCAGCTGGGGAGGCAGTCTTGTGGATGAAGTCCCTTTTTAGATTTTCTTGGACGTACTCCTCCATAGCCTTAGACTCCGGGAGGGAAAGGGGGTAAACACGGCCCCTGGGAATGGGTTTACCAGGTATCAGATGAATGCCACAATCCCAGATTCTGTGAGGAGGAAGTCTAGTGGCCTCTTGTTGACAAAAAACATCAGAAAAGGTTTGGTATGGTTCAGGCAAAAGAGTCACAGGAAATTCTTGGGAACGTCTGGGACTATTCGGAGGAACCACTCTCTGAAGGCAGTGAGAGAAGCAGGACTGTCCCCAGGACAATATATGACCTGATTTCCAGTCTAAGGTGGGGGAGTGGAGACGAAGCCATGGAAGTCCTAGGATGACTGGGTTGGTAGATTTCTGAATTACTAGAAAAGAAATCTTCTCCCGAAGAAGCGCTCCTATCTAAAGCAGCAGGGGAATGGTGCGTACCAGAATGGACCCCTCAGGAATTCTTCCCCCATCAAGGGCCATTAGAGAGATGGGTTGTTCCAAAGCTTGTGTGGGAATAGCGAATTGTTTAACTACTGCGGCAGAGATGAAATTTCCTGCGGCTCTGGAATCAAGAAGAGCTGACTGCGGGAAAGTCTTTTGTCCTAACTGAAGGGAAATGGGAATAGACAGGCAATCATTACTACTGGGAACTGACTGATACTGAGAGAAGAGGCCCAACGATACAGCTCCTGAACTCGTTAGGCCCTGTCGTTTCCCGAGCGTTTAGAACAAGAACTCAGAAGATGGCCGCTCTCTCCACAATATAAACACAACTTGTTCCGAAATCTCCTCTCCCTTTCTTCGGCTAGGGTCCTCCCCAGTTGCATGGGGAAGAACAGGGGTTTGGAAGTTGGGGGCCAAGCGAATCATACAACGCCGAGACTGTTCCTTCTCGGAATTACGTTCCTTGAAACGCAAATCAACCTTGACACAGAGAGAGATAATATCATCCAAAGACGTAGGGAGTTCCTGAGATACCAGTTCGTCTTTGATCCGGTCTGAAAGGCCCTGCCAGAATGTAGCTACTAGGGCCTCATCGTTCCAGCGAAGTTCAGAGGCCATAGTTCTGAAGTGGACCTCATACTGTCCCACGGACTGGTTTCCCTGGCGGAGACGGATGCGGCATTGGACACCCTTCCTGGCTCATCAAATATTTTCTTGAAAGTGGACAAAAAGACGCTGAAGTTATGTAGAATGGGGTCATCCCTCTCCCATAAGGGGGAAGCCCATGCTAAGGCTTGACCGGACAATAAAGAAATCACATAGGCCACTTTCGTTTTTTCGGAAGGGAAGTTCCCTGGTAATAGCTCGAATTGTATGGAGCATTGATATAAAAATCCTCTGCAATACTTGGGATCCCCATCGAACTTGGGTGGGTTAGGTAACCGTAACTGTGAGGAAGAAGCTGCTGCTACGGCCTGAGGTTCAGGGGCCACTGCCGACCCAGGTGGTCCACCAGCCACTAGGGTGTTCTGGACAACATCCAACCGAGTAGATAGACTATTGAGGAATTTTAAAAGTTGCTCTTGGTTAGCTTCTTGCTTATCCATCCTTCCCACTAAATGCTCCAACTGATCTTTAGCTGCGGCATCCATGGTCAGAGCAAACTGTAACAGATTCTGGATACTTCTACTACTAATCTTGATTAGCGCTGGCTTACCTGAGGTGCGGAGTCTAACGATCTCCCTGGTGTTCACCAAGAACCGCCGCAAGGCGGGGTGGGCTTCGCTGCCAGGAGTCGCAGGTCGCGGCCCTCAGGTTCGCCCCAAGATGTAGTACAGCGGAGTGGAGCGGAGGTAGCGGAGTCAGACAAGCCGGTTCGGTACACAGGAATGGAGTCAGGCAGAATCAGAAGGCAACTCGGAGTCAACAAGCCAGGTTCGGTACACGGGTCACAAGAACAGAAGAATGGTCAGCAAGCCGGGTCGGTACACAGGGATAGGAGAGCCAGGGAAGTCAAACAGGCAGAGATCAGCACACAGGAAGACACTGGAGACTGGAAGACACAGCAATCCACGAAGTACAGGAGCCAGGAACAGGTAAGTGTTGCTCTGACACTCAGCGAGTGTCAGAGTGAGGTTTTTATGCTGACGGGGATTCAAAATCCCTGCCTCTGGGTTGCGGTCATGTGACCGCCGAACCCAGAAGTGCGGCATCCGGACGGAGCAGCGGAGATCAGGTAAGTCCATTACACCTTCATATTTGCCTTACATAGACCTCATGGAATTTAACTGTAAACTAAAATCCCTTTTGTTTCATGTGAATTTTTGACCACTAAGTATGTAAAGTTATCTATGATTATAGATTAGCCAAATAGTTTGCATTGTTTAGAAATTTCAGATTTTGGGCTTACAGAGGTCCTGAATAAATATGCAAAACAAATCACAAAGTGTATTCATAGAGAACTTATTCCATGTGTAAATTTGTTTACTATTTCCATATAAAATGTTATATTTTTTATATTGTTTTTGAATTGCAACTTCCTTAAAAATACACAACAATGCAAGTAACACATTGAACAAATGAACCATATAAATAGTGCTTTGTGCTCAAAATGTCCTTTTTAAGCCATATTTTCCAACTGAATCGAAATAAATGGCTTGTAACTTATTTTGGGGATTACTTCGAGAAGGAGAACTGCAGAAGATTCTCTCAGCTACTGAATTATGAAAAAGATGGAGTTGGGGCAGTCAGCAGAATTTTATTATTATTATTATTATTATTATTATTATTATTATTATTATCTTTCTATATGTCTTTGTGTTTTAGAAAAAGTTCTGTTGTTACATAGGAATTGTATATCTTGTTTTACATAAGAGTTACTTACAGTACTTTTGGGGTGAATAGAATAAGAATTACAATAATGTAGATTGACCTTCATTCACCAACATCAACATTTATTTATATAGCGCCAGCAAATTCCGTAGCGCTTTACAATTGGGAACAAACATTGATAAAACAATACTGGGTAATACATACAGACAGAGAGGTAAGAGAACCCTGCTCGCAAGCTTACAATCTATAGGACAATGGGAGTTAGAAACAGAAGGGCTTGTGCTACATCATATTGCACAATGGACCAGCTAGAACGCAAAGGTAAAAGTATTGAGTGGGGGGGTGTGTGTTGCAGTGTTGGTCAGAGGGTTGTTGTCTTACGTTAGCTGTGTAGAGGATGGTAATAGGGTAATCTAGGGAAATTAAGATGGTGGCTGAGGAATATCATAACCTTGTCTGAAGAGGTGGGTTTTCAGTGACCGCTTGAAGGTTTGAAGACTAGAGGAAAGTCTTACTGTGCGAGGGAGGGAATTCCACAAAGTGGGTGCAGCCCGGAAAAAATCCTGTAACCGAGAATGGGAGGATATGATGAGAGCGGAAGAGAGACGCAGATCTTGTGCAGAACGGAGGTGTCGAGTGGGGAGATATTTCGAGACAAGTGAGAAAATGTATGTCGGTGCAATTTTGTTGATGGCCTTGTATGTTAGTAGAAGAATTTTATATTGGATTTGTTGAAACACAGGCAGCCAATGTAGAGACTGACAGAGTGGCTCAGCAGAGGAAAAACGGTTAGTAAGGAAAATCAATCTAGCCGCTGCATACAAAATAGATTGTAGGGGTTCAAGTCTGACTTTGGGAAGACCAGTAAGGAGGGAATTGCAATAGTCGATGCGGGAGATGATGAGTGCATGAATTAATGTTTTTGCGGTGTCTTGTGTCAGATATGTGCGTATTCTGGAAATGTTCTTTAGGTGTATGTAACATGATTTAGATATAGAGTTGATGTGGGGGATAAACGACAGTTGTGAATCAAGGATTACACCTAGGCAACGAGCTTGCGGGGTGGGATTTATGGTCATGTTATCAGCAGAAATTGAAATGTCAGGCAGGAAGCTTCTGTTTTTGGGTGAGAATATTATTAATTCAGTTTTTGAAAGATTGAGTTTGAGTTGGCGAGAAGACATCCAAGATGAAATGGCAGAAAGACAGTCAGTAACGCGAGACAACACAGATGGTGAAAGATCAGGAGAGGATAGATAAATTTGTGTATCATCCGCATAGAGATGATACTGAAATCCCAAGCAGCTTATTAGTTTTCCAAAAGAAGTGGTGTAGATAGAGAATAGCAGAGGACCTAGGACTGAGCCTTGTGGTACTCCAACTGATAAAGGAAGCGGAGCAGAGGTGGATCCAGAGAAATTAACACTGAAAGAGCGATTAGATAGGTAGGATGAGAACCAGGATAGGACAGTGCCTTCAAGACCTACGGATTGTAGCGTTTGTATGAGGAGAGAGTGGTCAACAGTGTCAAATGCATTGCAATTAGGCAATGCCTTTAATTCCTCATTTTGCTATTTGACTCATAGTCCCAATGCTTGCCAAAATATTTTTCTTTCTCTCTTTTCATGGCATTATCTTTAGGACTATATCATCCCTCACCCATCCTGCAACACACACTTCTGTCCACATTGCCGCTTCATTACTTCACTCACCTCTAGTGAACACTCATGAACTGTTTTCCTATTTAAATTCAATAACTTTAACAGCCTCACCCTGCTGCCAGAAACTAAAAAGACACACATCTTACAATCATCTTTCCTACCTTTCTTCCTCCCTGCTTCTATTAGCTGGTGATATATCACCTAATCCAGGTCCCCCTCAATTCTCCCACACGCATATATCTGAACACTGTTACGAGCCGCGGCGATGTCCAGCCGCCGCGACTCTCCTACCTCCGTCCCGGCCGTCGCTATGACGACCGGGACGTCACTTCCGGGGGCTCGCCGGCCGCTGCCATAGCAACGGCCAGACGCTCTTCTGTCCAGCGCCGCGTCCCGGCATTACAGAGCAGCCGGGCGCGTGCGCAACAGCGGGGCAAGCCTGCGGGCTAATTAATTCTTTCAAGGGACAGCCTGTGGGCAATTAGAGTATTGGGCTCTCATTGGTCTGTTTCAGTATTTAAAGCAGGGAGGGCTTAGCCTCCTTGCCAGTTATAGCTTCCAGTTCCTGTGTCGCTGCCTGCTGTTGCTCTCCTGTACCTTTGGTGATAACCTTTTGGATTGATTTCTGCCGTGTATGACCTCTGCCTGTTTCCTGGATTTGCCTGTTTGCCTGTGCCCTAGACCTACTGGCCTGTACCACCGTTTCTGCTGTATTGCCCGTGACCTCGACCCTTGGCTTGTTTCTGGACTATTCTTCCTAGTAAGTGACCCCTGACCTCGGCCTGACCTTTGGAACTGTTGCCTGCCATTACCTCTGCTCCTGGGTTCCCCGCAGCTGATACACACCACACGACCCTCTGTAGTCTGCAGCCAAGTCTGTCCCCACCACTAGGGGCTCCAGTGAACACCTGACTATAGAGTAGACTCCGGGTGGTGTTGTATTGGTTGGTAGGGTTCCTGACATTATAACCGGCCATAAAAATCTTTGGAGAATTTGCTTCAATGGAAGAAAACGGAGCAAACCTTTCTCCAGCTCAAGTTCTGGCAGGTCAGATCCAGTCCGTCTCACAAGTGGTCCAGAACCTGGTTCAACGCCTGTCTATTCAGGAAGAGGCCACCAGAGCCGCTCAAGCTCAAGCCTGGCTAGAACCATCAGTTCCTTCTGTGGAACCCAAGCTGAATTTGCCGGATCGATTTTCTGGGGACAGGAATCTCTTCCGTAACTTCAAGGAAAGAAGAACCGAGAGGGAAACATCCATTCCCAGTACGTTCCTTACTGCGCCTCCTCCTACCATGGAAGCTGTGGAACCGATGCAGTTAGGCGCCTATCGCCTCTCTCAGGAAGAGAAATCTAGGAGACGCACCTTAGGTCTCTGCCTGTATTGTGGTACTAAAGGTCATCTCCTGCGCTCTTGCCCCAACAAGTCGGGAAAAGATCAGTCCTAGAGAAGGTGGAAGAGATTCATCTAGGTCTGCAGTTCATATCTTCCAAAAACGCATTAATAGTTCCCGCTAATCTTTCCTATGGATCACACGCTTCTGATACCTCAGCCTTTATTGATAGCGGTGCCGCAGGCAACTTTTTGGATACAAGTTTTGCCAAGGCCATTGGAATTCCATTCATCAAAATGGATTCCGCTATTACTGTCTGCGGTCTGGACGGGGGCCCTTTACCGGGTGGCAGGATAGCCTTCACAACTCCGCCCTACGTCTTACAGTTGGGTCTCTTCACTCTGAAACCTTATCTCTTCTCCTCATTGATTGCCCGTCTGTTCCGCTAATTCTCGGTCATCCATGGCTCCGCCTTCATAATCCTGTGATCGACTGGAATCTGGGAGAAATTACTCGTTGGAGTACTCACTGTTCCCAAAGTTGTTTGACCATGTCTTTGCGGCTTCTGCAGTCGCACTCGGATCAACTGCCCTCTGCGTATAGCGAATTCCAGGATGTTTTTTCCAAAAAGACAGCTGATTCGCTTCCTCCACATAGAGACTTTGATTGTGCCATTGATCTGCTTCCAGGTTCCAAGTTGCCCAAGGGAAGGTTGTACTCTCTTTCTGGCCCGGAGACTAAAGCTATGCAAGATTACGTGGAGGAAAACTTGCAAAGAGGGTTCATCAGACCTTCAAAGTCTCCTGCAGGAGCGGGAGGTTTTTTCGTTTCCAAGAAGGATGGTAGTCTACGCCCGTGCATTGATTATCGTGGACTGAACAAGATCACCATCAAAAATACTTATCCGCTTCCGTTGATCTCTGTCCTGTTTGATCAATTGAGAGACGCTACGATATACACCAAGATAGATCTACGTGGCGCCTATAATCTTATACGCATCCGAGAGGGCGATGAGTGGAAAACGGCCTTCAACACTCAATCAGGCCATTATGAATATCTGGTCATGCCCTTCGGTCTGTGTAATGCGCCTGCCGTTTTCCAGGACCTTATTAACGAAGTACTCCGTGAGTTCCTGGGCCAGTTTGTAGTGGTGTATCTGGACGACATCCTGATTTATTCAAAGTCTCTTTCTCAACACCGAGATCATGTCAAACAGGTTTTGCTTAAACTCAGAAAACATCATCTCTTCGCCAAGCTTGAAAAATGTGAGTTTGATGTCGGAAAAGTGTCATTTCTTGGATATGTAATTTCTCCTGATGGATTCTCTATGGACCCTAGTAAAGTCCAAGCCATCCTGGACTGGGTACGTCCTACGAATCTGAAAGCGATCCAAAGATTTCTGGGCTTTGCAAACTACTATCGGAGATTCATTCGGGCCTACTCGGATCTCGTGGCTCCCATCACTGCCCTTACCCGCAAAGGGGCGGATCCTTGTAATTGGTCACCAGCGGCCATTGCATCATTTGAAGCTCTTAAAACAGTGTTCACTACTACTCCGCTCCTCAAGCACTCTAATCCACAGTTGCCATTTATTCTGGAAGTTGATGCCTCGGAAATAGGCGCTGGTGCCGTCCTATCCCAGAGGGACCCCGGGGATTGTAAGGTGCATTCATGTGCCTTCTTCTCACGCAAGTTTTCGTCTGCCGAAATCAACTATGATGTGGGTAACTGGGAACTTCTGGCAATCAAGTGGGCGTTCGAGGAGTGGCGTCACTGGCTTGAGGGTACAGTCCATACTATTTCTGTCCTTACTGATCACAAAAACCTATTGTACATTGAATCCGCCAAACGGTTAAATTCTAGACAAGCTCGTGGGCTTTATTCTTTACCCGCTTCAACTTTATTCTAACCTACAGACCCGGTTCTAAAAATACCAAGGCGGATGCATTGTCCAGGAGCTTTCTACCTAACCAATTACCCACTGGTGAACCATCATCTATCATTCCGGCTTCTATCACTCACGCTGGGTTGACTCAGGATCTAGGAAACACCATACGTCAGTTTCAGAAAATTGCCCCTTCCGAAACACCTCCAGGACGTCTTTTTGTTCCAGTGCATCTTCGAAGAGCGGTTCTCGCTAAGGCCCATGAGAACAAATCAGCAGGGCATCCGGGTATCTCCAGGACCCTTGAAATACTTGCACGTTCTGTATGGTGGCCTTCCTTGTCCTCGGATGTGGAGAGTTTTGTTCGCACTTGTGAAGACTGCGCAAAAAACAAAACTTCCAGAACTTCTTCGTCAGGTCCACTTATGCCCTTGTCTCCGCCTATGAGACCCTGGACACATCTGTCCATGGATTTTATCGTGGATCTGCCATGTTCTTCAGGAAACAACACAATTTGGGTAATAGTGGATCATTTTAGCAAAATGTCCCATTTTGTTCCATTAACCAAACTCCCCAGCGGTCAGGATCTGGCTGTGCTGTTCGTGAAACATGTTTTCCGTCTTCATGGTTTACCCATTGATATTGTTTCTGACCGGGGTTCTCAATTTATCGCCCAATTCTAGAGGTCTTTCTGCAGTCTCCTGGGAATTAACATAAGTCTATCTTCAGCCTATCATCTTCAATCTAATCGGCAGACTGAGAGAGTAAACCAGTCCTTGGAGCAATATTTACGTCTCTACATCACAGAATTTCAAGACAATTGGTCATCATTGCTTTCGTGGGCTGAGTTTGCGTACAATAATGCATCTCACTCTTCTACTCAAGTCTCTCCATTTTTCTGTAATTTTGGCTTCCATCTAAGGTCCAATTCATTATCATCACTCAACTATTCTGGTCTTCCAGAGATCCGTTCCACAGCTTCATACCTTAAATCTGTTTGGAAGAAGGTGCATTCTGCATTAACTCGGGCTTCTTTCCAGTCTAAAAAATTTGCGGACCGTCACCGGAAGGACTGTTCATTTAAGGTGGGACAAAAAGTCGGGTTGTCCACACGCAATATCAAGCTCAAACAGCCTTGTAAAAAACTAGGACCTAGATTTATTGGGCCATTCCTGATCATCAAACAAGTCAATCCTGTCGCCTTCAGGCTAAAGCTTCCGCAGTCACTTAGGATACCGAATACCTTCCACTGTTCTCTCCTGAAGCCGGCTATTCCTGCACGTAAGTCTAAGCTTCGTTACTTACGCAGATCTCAGTCTGTCATCCCAGAGAGCCACAGGGAACTCTTGGTGGAGAAGATTCTGGACTCCAAAAAGGTCCAGGGGCAAATCCATTTCTTAGTCCAGTGGAAAAATCGTGGGCCGGAGGAAAGATCTTGGATTCCGTGGAGACGCCTACATGCGCGCAAACTTATTGAGGATTTCTTCAAACAATTCCCTGGCAAACCTGGATGTCGGGGTGCTTTGACCCCTCCTCAAGGGGGGGTACTGTTACGAGCCATGGCGATGTCCAGCCGCCGCGACTCTCCTACCTCCGTCCCGGCCGTCGCTCTGATGACCAGGACGTCACTTCCGGGGGCTCGCCAGCCGCTGCCATAGCAACGGCCAGACGCTCTTCTGTCCAGCGCCGCGTCCCGGCATTACAGAGCAGCCGTGCGCAACAGCGGGGCAAGCCTGTGGGCTAATTAATTTTATCAAGGGACAGCCTGTGGGCAATTAGAGTATTGGGCTCTCATTGGTCTGTTTCAGTATTTAAGGCAGGGAGGGCTTAGCCTCCCTGCCGGTTATAGCTTCCAGTTCCTGTGTCGCTGCCTGCTGTTGCTCTCCTGTACCTTTGGTGATAACCTTTTGAATTGATTTCTGCCGTGTATGACCTCTGCCTGTTTCCTGGATTTGCCTGTTTGCCTGTGCCCTAGACCTACTGGCCTGTACCACTGTTTCTGCTGTATTGCCCGTGACCTCGACCCTTGGCTTGTTTCTGGACTATTCTTCCTAGTAAGTGACCCCTGACCTCGGCCTGACCTTTGGAACTGTTGCCTGCCATTACCTCTGCTCCTGGGTTCCCCGCAGCTGATACACACCACACGACCCTCTGTAGTCTGCAGCCAAGTCTGTCCCCACCACTAGGGGCTCCAGTGAACACCTGACTATAGAGTAGACTCCGGGTGGTGTTGTATTGGTTGGTAGGGTTCCTGACAAACACTACAGAAATCCGGCAAACCTCAAACACATCACCTGTCTCCCCTCTTTTCCAAAGTCCTTTAAATGTGCCCTTTGGAATGCACGCTCTGTTTGTAACAAACTTACCTCCGTACACGATCTCTTCATCTTAAACAACCTTGACCTTCTAGCAATAACAGAAACATGGCTCACGCATTCAGACACTGCCTCACCTGCAGCCCTTTCACATGGTGGTCTCCATTTCACCCATACCCCCAGACCAGGAGGCAGACAAGGAGGGGGGGGTTGGACTACTTCTCTCCCCACAGTGCACATTCACAGTTCTACCAAGTGTCCCATCACTCACGTTCACATCTTTTGAAGTACACACTGTTAGGATTTTTAACCCTTTCTCTATGTGTGTTGCTGTCATCTATCGCCCCCCTGGTCCACACCAACACTTTCTTGAACACTTCTCTGCATGGCTCCCTCACTTCTTATCTACTGATATCCCCACCATCATCATGGGTGATTTCAACATCCCTATTTCTAATCCACATTCCAATGCTGCTTCCAAACTACTCTCTCTAACCTCCTCACTTGACCTCTCCCAGTGGATTGAATCCGCTACTCATCAGGATGGCCACTGTCTTGATCTTCTCTTCTCTAGACTATGCTCAATTTCTGGTTTCCTTAACACTCCTTTCCCCCTCTCAGATCATCCCCTTATTAACTAGTCGCTCACCCCCAGTTCTTTACTCTCCCTAGTGTCAAACTCTTCCAAGCCTCCTCACAACCGCAGGAATTTCAACTCTATTGATTTTCAACAGTTTTCCAACTCTCTCCAACACCTTCTTTCCCCAATTTCTACATTCTCCTCCCCTGATCGGGCAGTACCCCATTTTCATCAAACCCTAGCAACTGCCCTGGATCAAGTGGCTCCAGCGACACTACATACTTCGCGTAGAATTCGTTGCCAACCGTGGCACACTACAGTAACACGAACTCTACAAAAACTTCCAATCTCTCATCTATGCTCAGGCTTCTAATCCCAAACGCCTCTTTAACGCATTCAACTCTCTTCTGAATCCTCCTGCTCCAAATCCTCCAACTAACATCAGTGCACAGGATCTTGCTTCCTATTTCAAGGACAAAATTGATAAGATCAGGCTTGAAATGATATCATCTCCCTTGACAAGCAATCGGCTCAATTCCTTTGTAGCACCCTCTGACACTCTCTCTTCATTTGATCCCACAAATGAAGAGGAAGTTTCTACTCTCTTCTCATCTTCCTACTCTACCTCCTGTCCTCTGGATCCCATTCCCTCACAAATTGGTATGTCCCTGTCTCCTGTTCTCATTCCCCCTCTAACTAAAATCTGTAATCTATCTCTTTTTACTGGTATTTTTCCATCACTATTCAAGCATGCAGTGATTACTCCCATTTTAAAAAAACAGAATTCTGACCCTAACTCTCTCGTAGATTACCGCCCCATCTCCCATGCCCCTCCAAGCTTCTCGAGAGAATTGCCTACACTCGCCTCACACACTTTCTTACAGCAAACAACCTATTGGATCCTCTTCAGTCACTCTTTCGCTCTCAACACTCCACAGAGACTGCGCTGACCAAAGTTGTCAATGATTTGATCACAGCAAAAAATAATAACCAATACTCTCTTCTAATTCTCCTGGATCTCTCTGCTGCACTGTTGACCACTCTCTCCTCATACAAACGCTACAATCCCTAGGTCTTAAAGGCACTGTCCTATCCTGGTTCTCATCCTACCTATCTAATCGCTCTTTCAGTGTTAATTTCTCTGGATCCACCTCTGCTCCGCTTCCTTTATCAGTTGGAGTACCACAAGGCTCAGTCCTAGGTCCTCTGCTATTCTCTATCTACACCACTTCTCTTGGAAAACTAATAAGCTCCTTTAGATTTCAGTATCATCTTTATGCGGATGATACACAAATTTATCTATCCTCTCCTGATCTTTCACCATCCGTGTTGTCTCGCATTACTGACTTGTCTTTCTGCCATTTCATCTTGGATGTCTTCTCGCCAACTCAAACTCAATCTCTCAAAAACTGAATTAATAATATTCCCACCCAAAAACGGAAGCTTCCTGCCTGATATTTCTATTTCTGTTGATAACATGACCATAAATCCCACCCCGCAAGTTCGTTGCCTAGGTGTAATCCTTGATTCACAACTGTCGTTTATTCCCCACATCAACTCTATATCTAAATCATGTTACATACACCTAAAGAACATTTCCAGAATACGCACATATCTGACACAAGACACCGCAAAAACATTAATTCATGTACTCATCATCTCCCGCATCGACTATTGCAATTCCCTCCTTACTGGTCTTCCCAAAGTCAGACTTGAACCCCTACAATCTATTTTGCACGCAGCGGCTAGATTGATTTTCCTTCCAAACCGTTATTCCTCTGCTGAGCCACTCTGTCAGTCTCTACATTGGCTGCCTGTATTTCAACGAATCCAATATAAAATTCTTCTACTAACATACAAGGCCATCAACAAAATTGCACCGACATACATTTCCTCACTTGTCTCGAAATATCTCCCTACTCGACACCTCCGTTCTGCACAAGATCTACGTCTCTCCTCCACTCTCATCACATCCTCCCATTCTCGGTTACAGGATTTTTTCCGGGCTGCACCCACTTTGTGGAATTCCCTCCCACGCACAGTAAGACTTTCCTCTAGTCTTGAAACCTTCAAGCGTTCACTGAAAACCCACCTCTTCAGACAAGGTTATGATATTCCTCAACCATCATCTTAATTTTTCTAGATTACCCTATTACCATCCTCTACACTGCTAACGCAAGACAACAACCCTCTGACCAATATTGCCACACACACAGCCCACGCAATACTTTTACCTTTGCAGTCTAGCTGGTCCATTGTGCAATATGATGTAGCACATGACCTTGTGTTTCTAACTCCCATTGTCCCATAGATTGTAAGCTTTCGAGCAGGGATCTCTTACCTCCCTGTCTATATGTATTACCCAGTATTGTTTTATCAATGTTTGTTCCCAATTGTAAAGTGCTACGGAATTTGCTGGCGCTATATAAATAAATGTTGATGATGATGAAATGCAACAGAGAGATCCAGGAGAATTAGAAGAGAGTAATGGTTATTATTTTTTGCTGTGATCAAATCATTGACAACCTTGGTCAGTGCAGTCTCTGTGGAGTGTTGAGAGCGAAAACCTGACTGAAGAGGATCCAACAGGTTGTTTGCTGTAAGAAAGTGTGTGAGGCGAGTGTAGGCAATTCTCTCGAGAAGCTTGGAGGGGCATGGGAGATGGGGCGGTAATTTACAAGAGAGTTAGGGTCAGAATTTTGTTTCTTTAAAATGGGAGTAATCACTGCATGCTTGAATAGTGATGGAAAAATACCAGTAGAAAGAGAGAGATTACAGATTTTAGTTAGAGGGGGTATGAGAACAGGAGACAGGGACATACCAATTTGTGAGGGAATGGGATAAAGAGGACAGGAGGAAGAGTAGGAATATGAGAAGAGAGTAGAAACTTCCTCCTCATTTGTGGGATCAAATGAAGAGAGAGTGTCAGAGGGTGCTACAAAGGAATTGAGCCTGAATTGATTGCCTGTCAAGGGAGATGATACCATTTCAAGCCTGATCTTATCAATTTTGTCCTTGAAATAGGAAGCAAGAGCCTGTGCAGTGATGTTAGTTGGAGGATTTGGGGCAGGAGGATTCAGAAGAGAGTTAAATGTATTAAAGAGGCGTTTGGGGTTAGAAGCCTGAGCATAGATGAGAGATCGGAAGTATGCTTGTTTTGCAGTGTCCAGAGCATTACTATAGGAGTGGTAGATATCAGTATATGTGATGAAATCATTAGAGGCACAAGATTTACGCCAGTGACGTTCTGCTGTACGAGAAAGTTTTTGTAGAGTTCGTGTTACTGTAGTGTGCCACGGTTGGCAACGAATTCCACGCGAAGTATGTAGTGTCGCCGGAGCCACTTGATCCAGGGCAGTTGCTAGGGTTTGATGAAAATGGGGTACTGCCCGATCAGGGGAGGAAAATGTAGAAATTGGGGAGAGAAGGTGTTGGAGAGAGTTGGAAAACTGTTGAAAATCAATAGAGTTGAAGTTCCTGCGGTTGTGAGGAGGCTTGGAAGAGTTTGACACTAGGGAGAGTAAAGAACTGGGGGTGAGCGAGTAGCTAATAAGGGGATGATCTGAGAGGGGGAAAGGAGTGTTAAGGAAATGAGAAACTGAGCATAGTCTAGAGAAGACAAGATAAAGACAGTGGCCATCCTGATGAGTAGCGGATTCAATCCACTGGGAGAGGTCAAGTGAGAAGGTTAGATAGAGTAGTTTGGAAGCAGCATTGGAATGTGGATTAGAAATAGGGATGTTGAAATCACCCATGATGATGGTGGGGATATCAGTAGATAAGAAGTGAGGGAGCCATGCAGAGAAGTGTTCAAGAAAGTGTTGGTGTGGACCAGGGGGGCGATAGATGACAGCAACACGCATAGAGAATGGGTTAAAAATCCTAACAGCATGTACTTCAAAAGATGTGAATGTGACTGATGGGACACTTGGTAGAACTGTGAATGTGCACTGTGGGGAGAGAAGTAGTCCAACCCCCCCTACTTGTCTACCTCCTGGTCTGGGGGTGTGAGTGAAATGGAGACCACCATGTGAGAGGGCTGCAGGTGAGGCAGTGTCTGATTGTGTGAGCCATGTTTCTGTTATTGCTAGAAGGTTGAGGTTGTTTGAGAGGAAGAGATCATGAATGGAGGTAAGTTTGTTACAAACAGAACGTGCATTCCAAAGGGCACATTTAAAGGACTTTGGAAGAGAGGGGAGACAGGTGATGCGTTTAAGGTTTTCTGGATTTCTGTAGTGTTCAGATATATGCGTGTGGGAGAATTGAGGGGGACCTGGATTAGGTGATATGTCACCAGCTAATAAAAGCAGGGATGAAGAAAGGTAGGTAAGATGATTGTAAGATGTGTGTTTTTTTAGTTTCTGGTGGCATGGTGCGACTGTTAAAGTTATTGAATTTAAATAGGAAAACAGTTCATGAGTGTTCACTAGAGGTGAGTGAAGTAATGAAGGTGCAATGTGGACAGAGGTTTGTGTTGCAGTATTGGTGAGGGATGATATAGTCCTAAGGATAATAATGCCATGAAAAGAGAGAAAGAAAAATATTTTGGCAAGCATTGGGATTTATGAGTCAAATAGCAAAAATGAGGGAATTAAGGAATTACCTAATCGCAATCTCCAGTGTAATCAGATAAGTAGTGCAGAGCTATGCTGCAGCAAATGTAGTTTATCCATGGATGTCTGGATAGTATAGAGTAATCATGTGGGAGACATGTGGGGGAATGGGTTGAAGTGTTGAATGGAGAGTAATAAAGAGCAGGTAATTGAGTAGCTGAGTTTTTGCAGAGTCTTGAGAGAGGAGAGTGATTCAAAAATTAGTATCAAATCTTCCTAATTGTGATGGTAGACAAAGCATTAAGTAGAACTGAGAGCACAGTGCTAAGATAGGTGACTGAAATAACTGTTGCATGGGTAGGGAGTGGTTGAGTAAGTAGTACAGCAGGATGATTAAACATAGTGGATTTTGCAGTGAAAACAAACTGAAAGCAGACTTTTATGAAAAGCGAAGTAAATAAGATCAGTGTCCAAAACAGTCCTCATGCTGCATGGAGCTTGTAGCCAGGGTGAATTGAAAATTTCCTGCTAATCAGAATCTGAAGTATGTCATTACCATATGTATCCTTTTTTTTTTTTTTTAACTATTTATTTTGAAAAAAAAGCAATCATGTACAGATAAGAGTCAACAATTAGTACATTTGCGGGGCGAGAGACAAAAACAGAGAACAGTACATGTTATGAGCATGTGTCAATGAAGCTAAAAATATTTGAATAGCAAATATATAAAGTAGGCAGAGGTTGACAATAAACCAACAGGTAAGTATACAATTGTCATCTAGAATACTCAAGAAACTATAACATTTTATAACAATATAATGGGGGGGGAGCACTGATCGTCACCGAGATTGAAAGAAAAAGAAAACACACTTCCCAATTATCCCCACAGTTCCCTATCCCTATCTTTCCTTTTTTTCAGAGGAGAAACAAATAAATAGAAGAGGGGCAATAAAAGTTTCAGAGGGGATTACTACTTAGATTCTCTGGGAAGGAAAACAGCATTGAGAGTTCAGAGTCAGGCTGCTTATGAACCTAGGGAGTCTGTTTAGGAGGAAGGAGTTGGAACAAGAGGTATGGGGTTATAAGTAAAGCCAAGGGGCCCAAATCTGGTGAAATTTATCATCCTTATCATGCAGGTGGTATGTAATCTGCTCCATCCAGGCAATAAACCAGATATAGGATCTCAGGGCCACCAGAGTGGGGTTGTCAGCTTGTTTCCAAGATTTAATGTATCCTTTTTTTAAAGTGCTAGTCAGTGACAGAAAATTAACAGCTCTCTATTTGCTTTTTTTTTTTAAATTTTGCAATATTTTATTTTGTAAAGTTGGAAATTACAATTTTTAGTTTGAAGAACTAGGCATCCATGGAGAAAATGTGTAATCACTTATTTACACCTCCTCTCCCACAACTGTCTATGGTGTTTTAGTGCTTTTGGTGCAGAACCAGGCAACAGACGGCATCAGTGCTGTTTAGATCCACTGCTTTCCTTTTAAATTTTACCTGCTTTGTCATGCCCAACTGAATTACATTGTTCACAGTTTTCTGTTATAAATGTGCTCCTCCTGAAAACTGACTAGAGTATGACACTGGATCAAAAGATAAATATATAATTTAATTCTCTTGTTTTTTGCAATAGTCATTCTTTCATTGTGAATTTAATTTCTTATAAAGGCTTTAATAAAATTTGCTAAGAATATCATTTATGTAACCTTTTGTCTTATAGTACATTCAGTGACATAGTGATTATTCAGATTACTACTGATTTAACTAGAAGGTAGACATCTACCATCTTTGGTACTAGGAAGATTTAGGGGAAGGCCAGGAGAACCTATAAATTGGGATTACTCAACTTAACGAGGCAGCAGATGACCAGCCACTTAAAAGTAGGGACTGTTAGAGGTTTTTGTGAGCACCAAAATAGTTTAATGCTAGCATTCTGCTACCCTTTGCCCACTTTTTAAGAATAGGCTTAACAACATAATTATCAGTGACATAGAGCACAATGCTGGTACACTATTTGACATGGAACACTGACCATAAAATCCACAGATGCTTCATTTTCATTGTTAAATACGTGGCACTTGTTGTTTTCTTTTTCTCTAACTATGTTAATAAAATCTTACAGGGAAAATATGGAAAATAATAAGCATTCCAAGTTAAGTCAAAAGTGAAAACCAATTCAGGGTCATGAATTGAACATGGACTTATTTGGTACAAAGGTCTACTGCTCATACATCTAGTTTAGTTTTCAACCATGGTAGTTAGAACTTCGGTGACATTACAGAAGCTAATTATTGCCTAATTACTGTCAGTCCTCCTCGGCATGTAGCAATAAAATGTGTAAATTCAAAGATACAGCATCTACAATACAAAATCAGACCCCATTAAACTGTTAGGCGGTAACATAATAAAATACATATATTGAACAGTTAAAAAGAATATTGCCTTTCCAAAGTTTCATACAGGGCACCCTGCTTGCACAGCAGAAAATCTAGGTAATGACATGGAAACAAACAGTCACAGCATATCACTTATTTGCATTTAACTACCTTGAGCTTAATGCTTTTGCTTGCATTGTTAATACACTAGACTTGCATCTGGGACACATCAAGAAAGCCCTCTGGCTTGTTAAGAAAACTTGACATACATATTCATTAAAATCCAATACTGCCAATGCGAGTGGCATGTAATTTGATATAGAAAGGCGGAATTGACACTTTTTACATGTTTAATATAATTTATATAAACATAAATCTTTTATCATTTCACAACAGTGTGGCAAACACTATTCACCTAGCATAAAGACCCCACAAAATAACATTAGGCATTAGATTGTTATCTAGGGAAAGTGAGAGATGCAGCATGCTAATACAGCATCCCTATTTATAAAAACTGTTTGAAACATTTATTAATATACATTGGGAGTTATTTACAAACAGGATAACATGCATAGCTATAGAGTCTTGACAAGTGCACATACAAGGGTTCATGCCACCATTACACTTATTGATGTTCATTCACATAGATACTTCGTGCCATTTTGCGGGTTTGTGATCTGTTGTAGGACCAAGCATGCTGGCAAAAATAAAAACACTTCAAAGTAGTATTTTGTATAACTTTATGACCACACCCCTAATTAAATACACCATTTTCTTTTTCCTCCTTAAATACTGGACCCTTGTCTATGTCTTAAATTGTTGCCACTATCTTGTTTCATGTGTCACATTTGTAATTGTAAAGTTTAAATTACTTTGGTATATGTGCAAATATAAATGTGATGTTAATTGTGCCTTGATGGCTCATTATTTGGTGGAGATTTTTGGCCAAGTTTCATTATGGAAAAATTGCTCATTTATTTTTAAGTGACAATAGTGTTTCAATCTGGAGAACTATATCTAAGCCTAGCACCATTAGTATATTCTATCTGGTTTTATTAGGCAGCAGTAAGTGATGGTGATAAGTATATTAAAATGAAGAAGTACACAGTGCCGACAGTTTATTTAAATCAGTTATAGCACTAATAATGAAGAGAAATGCAACACATTTGGCATGTGCCTATTTTACCACATTGTGTATACACCAGGTGCATGTCTCCTTTCCACATTTCTATAGGTTTTGCGGTTCCCAGATACCTCTGTGAACAGTGGCAGCCACAATGGGGCCCGAGGTGAGAGGGGGGCCTTTCAAAGCTGCCTCCCATCCCTCTAAGGTCCACGCATCTTCCTTTCCACCAACATCATTGGACCCCTACCTATATTTTGCGATGCACTGGTCTGGCAATGCACTGATCTGGTGATGCACTGTTCTGGCGATGCACTGTTCTAGTGATGCACTGTTCTAGTGATGCACAGGTCTGGCAATGCACTGTTCTGGCGATGCACTGCTCTGGCGATGCACTGCTCTGGCAATGCACTGTTCTGGCGATGCACTGGTCTGGCGATGCACTGTTCTGGCAATGCATTGGTCTGGCAATGCACAGGTCTGGCTATGCACTGTTCTGGCTATGCACTGTCCCGCCCTTGCCTGTGCACACCATAAAGGTAAAGGATGCCTGAAACTCCATTCTGAAGAATTTAATAAAATTAAAATGGAAGACAATCATTGCAGACCTAGTGACTGAAATTGCCTAACTTGTTTTGCCCTCTGTTTATACTGGAAGAATATATGAATAGACCTGCACTGGGATTTTATTGTTTTACATTAGCCATTTCTTTTTTTCTCCAATCTTTTTATGTAGTGTTTTCAGATTGTAACAACAGAAGGGAATGAGGGGATAAAAAGTAACAGGAGATGGGGGAGTATAGCTGGAAAGGGTATAGGTTACAATATCGTGAGGAATGCGGGTGGGCATTAAGCATAAATCTGAGAAAAAGCAATGCAAATGTAACAATCTGTTTACTTATACAAGGGCTAATGCTGGCTCCAACATATTTTTTTTTAAAAAAAGTCATATCAGTATTGTGTGATCCTCTCTACCTATCTATTTATTATTACATCCTTTTTTAGTCTACTTTTTCCCTTCCTTTTACTCATGTAACACAGTTAGCAGGGGGTGCACATTGTACGTACTTTTGTTTTATTATGTTTAGCCTGAAAATATTGCAAATAAAGAATACAAAAAAAATCCAACCATTTAGTTTTGGTTGTAGCTGTCTCTCATTTGGCCAGGTTTATCCAAATATATAGTCAAAAGTGTTAAGAAGTATTTGCAACTGTCAGGTCAAGGTTGCTCTCCGCCTAAGTACTACAGAATCATGGGTTCCATATGAGACGGAACTTGGGCAGAGAGTCTGATAACATTTTGTATAATTTGTTTATGACTTTTTTTGGTGCTTGATTTATGAATTTGCAGAAAATAGGGGCAATTCCACAAACCAAGTTATTAGGAAATGTGTGAGTGAAGGTGGATTGATAACACTAACTTGTCAGATTGTCATTTTATGTTTTTGATTTTGCCCTCTGTTAAGAAGGCTATAGTAGGCTTGAATGTACCTGCATTGGCAGTTTAGATTTTTTGTTTCAGCTTATGCCTGCTGTTTACATCGAGACTGGTGTACACTTCAATGGTTCTGAACTTGGTATTTACTGTATCTGCTGGATTAAGTTATTAGTATTATTCTGCATGCACTTTAGTCTACAGTACCTTGGACAGTAATGTCTGCAACTTCAAGGACACTTATTTTTATTTTCAACATTGGATTGTACATTTTTATATGTTTTATCCTTACTTGGTTATATTGCGACTAAATATTGATATAATTGAACTTGCCATGTATTTACTGTAAGATTATATAATTTACTAATATGTCTAGTGTATGTTTTTGTTAAAATAAATTCATCTTATTGTGCTTCAATAAATACTTTTTATATTTTTAAAATTGAACATTATACTGTACTGTTAATGTTGTACGACTGTACAGCATTTCTTACCCCATCACAAATATAACAGTAATACACTAAATTTAGTTTATAATAATATAGCACTAATTCTCAAACTAATTTACAGTAATTCTTCAACATAGACACACAGAAGAGACTGAAGTGTACTCACATGCATATGTACAATAAAATGCCACATAAAGATGCATAAAACAATAAAACATTTATACGATCATAAAATAAAATAACAACTCAACAGTAAAATCATTTATAGAAATATTTAATTTAAAAAAAATTAATTTTTTTCACATTATTTACATAAAAATGTACATGCAATAAATACAATGCATTCTGTATATGCAATATATTTATATAGTATATCTTGATTGCATACAGTTGTTCTGTGATATATAGTGGCATGAAAACATGTAATTTTTAATTTAAAAACAATGCCATGTCAGTCATCACTGATGATTAGTAATTGACACCTGCCCTGTTGTGGGTGCAAAAGATGCGGGTGAAAAAAAAGTGTACAACAAACACACAGACATGAATCGACCCATGTGCGTCAGAACATCTTTACTGTACATGGCCTATATTACTCCGCCCGTCCTCTCTCCTCTCAAGTGGTAGGCAGTTTTATGTGACATTTTCATCAGACAAGAATTGCATGCAATTATATTCATTGGTGTAAGGTCTGCTTATGGGCATGCACAGAGATTTTTCACGCAAGATATGCTATGAAAATGTCCAAACGTGAATTAGACACACTAGGATTAGCATGTTTTACAGATTATATTATTATTATTATGATGCGTGGGTTTACTCCAGGTGCTCTGGTTTCCTCCCACACACACAAAAACATACTGGTAGGTTAATTGGCTGCTATTAAATTGCCCCTTAGTCTCTCTGTCTGTCTGTGTGTGTGTAAATTAGGGGATTTAAATTGTAAGCTCCAATGCGGCAGGGACTGATGTGAATAAGTTCTCTGTACAGCGCTGCGTAATTAGAGGTGCTATATAATATATAGATGAATATGATAATGATGATGATGATGATGATGAAATCAACACCGTCTTGCTGTAATAATTTATGTCTAAGTTCATAAAAATAGGTATAATGGTGCACAGATGATATAAAAAAAGGGGAAGTAATAAAGTAATGACTCTATCCCTGTGACTCCATCATTTTCTTTTAGCTTTTTCTTTTTTAAAAAAACAAACATAGCTTTAATATATGTTTTGTTGGTGAGATTCAGAACATAAATTGATGCATTAGTAAAACCTTTTTGTATGTACATGGAATTGACCCCCTGGAGGAAATTTTTATTTTAGCACCTGCGGTAGTATGTGAACAGAAATGCAATAATTTCTTGAATAATTGGCTAGCACGATATACAGTATATGTACTTTTTATTATACTGTTAAATAAAAAATAGATCTAACTAAAGTATATTAATAGAGTTGGCCTTTACTTAACAAATATGTATTTTAGTAAGGTAGTGGGGGGATAAAATGTCCAAAAACAGATAAAACTTGTCAGTTTTCATTAGTTGGTGAATAAAGGAAATGAGCAAACATATGGGTTCGCTGGAGTGTCTTGCTAATCTGGGAATGATGGGTTATTATTTAGGTGGAAGTTTCATGCAGGTTTAGAGTATGTCCAATCTTGAAAGGAAGTCAGAACCTAGATTATTTTTTAGTGTGTATGATCAAGAACAGAACCTTCGTAACATTTAGCTTGAAACTATGAGATATGGTCTCCCGGTGGTAGACATTGATGGTCATTTATAATGCTAGAAATAAGTAGCACAAATGCTAATTTTTTAATTTTCTCTTTTTATGAATCTACATGATTATTAAGGCACCTGTTGTTCCAGGTTTTACATTGCTGAGCATGGATTTTGCAAAACAAAAATTATTTGATGGGCTGATTGGGTAGGTTCTATGTATAATGATTTATTTGCAATGATGTGTCTTTCAACATGGAAATATTGTAAACATTAAATTATGTTATGCTTGCATGCACTCGGCTAGGTGTGGGTAAATATGGCAAACTTGAAGGTGTTCACTTATTTGCAATTTGACTTATTTGTACCCGGAGGAAAATGGCAATTACTTATTTGTGCTAAATTAGCGGCCAGCAATGCAGGTATGGAACATTATTATCTTCACGATGCAAGTTGACCTATTATCCCAAATAAATTTAGATATATTTCACTGCAAAGCAGGTCATATTGGGGAACAGTGCAGATATAATGTAACATAGATCTAGTTGCTTACACCAAGCTATGAGCTTAAGATACTTTACATAGGTTGTAACAAACTGAAGCGCTGATAGTACTCAGCCAAAGGTATAGACCCCGGTGACTGGTGGCCACTGCTACAATATATAGAGCTAGCAAGAGGATGTGTCCACTAGAGGTAATTATATATTATAAAGAACAAGTAGCAAAGGCAGACCTGAAAAGAAGGATCAATTCTACAGTCCAGAGATTTGCAACAGCAGAATTCATGCAGTTAACAGCACTACAGGAATTCTGGTAATATTCCAGAACCTGATATGCACATAACAATTTCACAGCAACAACAGGGACACCAGAAACAAATTCTCAGGGACAGAACAAGCAGCGGCTAAACTTTCAGCTAAATTCTGGTTCTCAGATGAATGACAGCAGTTATATACCAGAGAGAAAGTCTGATGCACGTAGGAAGAATAAATAGTGCACAAGCTGCAGCTGAAGTCCAGTATACAGAAAGAGATTGCAGCAATCAGGATCACAGGTGAAGTTTGGTTTACAAATACTGAATAATCAGCAACATACGGAATCCAAGACACAGAAGATTAATAATAATAACTGAACTCACAATAAAAGTCCAGTACCTTAGTATTCACAGGTACAGTTGTTCAGCAGTCAGGGTTAAAAGCCAAAGTCTGATAATCAGGAAATAAATAAGCAGTAGTCAAGTTCACAGCAAATGTCCAGTACTGAAGCAAGGAACAATCAGAGGTAATATTTACAGCCAGTGTTCGATTCACAGGTAAGCAGCAGTCACTTCAAAGTCAGGGTCTAATATTCAGGAAACAAGCAATAGTCAAATTCATAGCCAAGGTCTGGTACACGAAACCAGGGTAACTGGAAACACTAAACACTGATACAAGGGACTCAACAATCTGGCAACTTGTGCTTGCAGTTGCCAGATACTTATAGATTTCAGCAGCTGTGATGATATCAATCCTCCTGGAAGCTGGTGTAGGAAAGGCATATGACATACCTTCTGGAGAGGTTTCTGGAGAGACTGGGTTTAACAACATAAGTAGCCCAGTGCTCTTGTACATGCACAGGAGCTATTACTGCGACCTTTGTTTGTGACATAGGTGAATAATTCTCCTTATAAATCTTTGATGGGAAAGGGGAAATGAGTTCTCAAAATGGATTTTTCTGACATATATATATATATATATATATATATATATATATACATAATATTTTGGCATGTACCCCTTTTTACCTTCCCTATACACTCTTTATTTCACCCCTCCCCCCATCATTTCTCTATGCTAATTTTTGTTATCTTAGCTCTTCGTTTCTCTTGTTATGTTTACTAAAATTAACAATATTTCAGTTAAAATTGATTTATGGATTGGAGAAAGGAAAGTATAGTACAGTCATAGAGGGACATTAAAGGCCTGATTCGTTAAGGAACATAAATGCCATTACATGCCATATTTTGCTTAAAATTACTCTATACATGCCCAAAAATGGACTAAATGCAAGAACATTAAATTCATCTTCGAGCACAAAGACAATTATGACTGATTTCAGGGGCAGAACGGGAGGGGAATGGTCGTATACACATAGTCAATGTCAATGTACAGCAAGGGCTTGCCATGCTCATACAGCAGTGACCTATTCAAGCTTTGGGCATCTCAAAGGTACGTGTTTTTCTGTTGTATCTCTTGCAGCAGCTATATATCAGGTGCAACTTCTGAGTGATAGTGATGATGGTCAAGTATGCCTGCTAGAACATGTGTTTGCAATCAGGAACAACCGTCCTGTAAGCTGCAGAATTGTTATCCTCTTCCTGTGCAGGATACAGTTAAATGGGAAGTGCTTGCCAAGGTAGATGCCTCTGTAGCGAGACAACTACAATTTCCATTCCCAAAGTGATAAATTTTAAGAATAGAACTGACCGTAATATTGAGAACATTCTTAAGTCCATTTACATTGCTGCAGAGGTCTCTTTGCAACCCGTTTTAGTTGATTAATAAGACTGTGGTAGTCTTAACAGCTGTCAGAGGACTTGATAGCTGGCAGACCGAGCTGAATTTCTGCCTTCTGTGGAGCAAATTCGGAGAGCCACAGATAATTTGGGGGCTGCTGCTTTAGATGCTTAACTAATTGAAGCTAGGATCTCAGCTTCAAAAATCTTGGCTTGCTGCATTCTCTGGCTAAAAGCCTAAAAAGATGGTGTGAATTCTAAACTGACTTTAGAGCAGGCCTGTCCAACCTGCGGTCCTCCAGATGTTGTGGAACTACAAGTCCCAGCATGCCCTTCCAGCTATCAACAGGTTGTCTACTGGCAAAGCATGCTGGGGCTTGTAGTTTCACAACATCTGGAGGGCCGCAGGTTGGACAGGCCTGCTTAAGAGTACCTTCCATTCTCTGGGGGTGTATTATTTGGGCCTGAGCTAGATAAAATTATCAGCCAGGACTCAGGGGGTAGGAGTGACTTTCTTCCTATTAATGCTCTGAAAGCTAGAGGCTCCAGGTTTTGCTGCTTTTGGTTTTCAGAGAAAGTTCCTGCAAGGAAAACTAGGAGCCAAGATTTTTGCCCCTAGGAGAATTTTACACAGAGGGCAACAGGCTTGGGCTGCTAGATGCCCAACTGCCAGGTCTTCTGGCAAGCCATCAGCATAATGAGCATTCTGCCCCGACAGATTTGTTTGTGGTGGAAACCCAGGCACTTCACTTCTGGGTTCAATGGTTAAAATCCACTATAGATGCCTGGGTGTGAGGGATTGTGGCTTGAGGATACATTATATCTCTACCTAGATCAACCACCCAGGAGATTCTTTACCACCAAGACAATAAAAATGTCTTGCCATGCGAGAGGTCAATCAAGCATTGCTTTCACTAGATGTTATTCCAGTTCTGGATCAACATGTTAGGGCTAACAGAAAATATCATAAACTCATAGAACAGGCAGGAGAGGTCTTCAACTATAGCAGCCACCTTTGCCATAGAGCTGTACGCACTCACAGGTACTCAGATGCCCCCAGGTCTTAACTCAGCAGAGTACAAGTTTATAATATTACTGCATCACAGATGAGGGCCTGATGGTAGAAGGTAGCAGAGCCCAGAAACGGGCCAAGGTCAGAGGAGCAACAGCAGGCAGCAGAGTGAAGTCCAAGCAAGGGTCAGGGCCGGCAGAAAGCAACATATTCGGAGGACAGGCAGAGGTCAGGGTCACAGGCAATCCAACAAAGTCCAGTAAGCAAGCCAGGGGTCATACGCAAATAATTAATCCAAAATAGCACAGGAGCAGAGGAAAGGAGCAGGTCATCAACCAGAGACTGAAAGTTATAACTGGCAGTGACGCTAGGCCCTCACTGTCTTAAATAGTGATGTGGCCCAATGAAAATGCAGGGTGTCCAACTGCAGTACTCAGCCCAGGTGGCTAATACAATCTCCCCCAATCAGCCATAGGGGGCTGAACTCATACAGACCTGCACGCTCGCACCAGTCTGTTAGACAGATGGCGTGGCACGGCGGCAAGGAGAACCAGGTGTCCCTGTTGTTGCCCAGGCAACCGGAATGAAGAAGGTGGAAGTGACGTCCCGGTTATCATGGTGACGGCCGAGAGCCCAAAGCAGACAGAAGTGAGCTGCGGTGGCCAGCAGTGGAGCCGCAGCTCGTGACATAACAAAAATATTTGTGTTTTTACTCAAAACTTTCCTGGTTCAAAAGCTTGACAGTTCGTTCAGGCCCATATTGAAGCTGAAATCCTTAAACACTCAGCTGTGTGGACAGATTTAAGATGCAGTCACTGATATCAGTAGTGAATGACATGGAAAGGGGAAAGTATATGTTGTCCTTAGACATCAAGGACGCTTATGTATACATTCCAATCTGGGAAGCACATCATTGACCTCTCAGGTTTGCTGTTCAGTCTCTTAACTACTAGTTTTCGGGGTTGGGGGGCTGTTATTCTTCAGGCCTTTTTTCAGGGTGTTTAGAATCTGGAAATGTCAGAACTTTTTCGTAAATGTGATAGAATTGAGGTCAGTTTTCTGCGCTCTGTTAGTGCAGAGCATACCACAGCTGTGGCATACCTTGACCTCCAAAGACGTATAAGTAGTTATCTTACCATGAAAGAGACTAGCGACATCTTGTTTTGGCAAAACTAAATAGCTGTGCCATTATCGCAGTCTTTATCCCAGGAGTAGAACTTTGAGGCAGATTTTCTAAGCAGGTAGACCTTTCACCCAAGGGAATGGTCTCTTCACCTAGAGATCTTTTGACAAATTTTATACAGGTGAGGTCAGCCGGACCTTGAAAAGATGGCATCTCAGATCAACCAAAGTGAAGCTTTTTTGTTCAAAGACAAGAGATCCAAATGTAGTCATAGTAGAAACCATGTCAGTACCCTGGCAGTTCCATCTAATTGACCTTTTTTACCCCGCTAGCAATGCTTCCAAGGATCTTGAAGACTGTAAAGAGAGAAAGGGTACTGGTCATTCTTGTGGCTCCAGATTGGCCGCAAAGATCTTGGTACACCGCCATCTTCACCATGTCTGCAGGTTGGTCTTGGCATCTGCCTCTCAGACCAGACTTATCCATCAGGCTTACAGGAAAACAGGGCAACCTGTTCCAGAATTTCTTAGGGCTCACTCCATCAGGTCGGTGGGGGCCTCATTCACAGCATGGCATGGGGCCTTAGCTGAGCAACTGTGTAGGGCTGCTACCTGGTTCTCAGTTCACACATTTACCAAATTCTATAGGTTTCATTTGTTTGCCTCTAAGGATGACAATTTCAGGAGTAAAGTGCTTCACACCGAATCTACTGAGTGTAGCCACCCATAAGGGTAGCTTGGGGATGTCCTCAGTGTTCCGGGGTCACCCAGTTGGATGCCAGAGAAAATAAGGTGTTATATTTACCTTAAATCTTTTTCATTGGGGGACAACGGATGCCCACCATTTAAGCTTTAGTTTTCCTTGTCTGTTGTTGTTGTTGTGGGAGAACATATTTGTTCTCCTAACAAAATGAAAACATATTATATTGCCATGCAGCTGGTACCACATACAATATGGGATATACCGAGCACGGGCTTATTGCCAAGCAGCTGGTACCATATATAATGTGGGATATACCGAGCGCTGGCTTGTTTTTCTCTGGTTTTGTTTCAAAATATTGCCTTTTTGTCATAGCAGCTGTCCATCAAGCCTATTTAAGGCACATTTGGGTGTGGCTCACAAGCCAGCCCTTGCTAGATGTAAACCCCTATACCCGGTAGGTGAGTGAATCTGATTTTAACTGCATTTTAATGGTGTATAAAGGATATAGGTCAGTGTAGGACCTGCATATAATGAGGTGTCCTTGACGCTGGGATGCAGGCTTAAATCCTTTGATCAAAATATGAACTAATACCTCATGTTTTCGTTTTGCTAGACACACACAGATATGCAGTGAAAAGGATAAGCGCGACAACTGTCTTTTTGTTTTGTATACATATATGGGCATTTATATTGCCATGCAGCTGGTACCAAATACAATATGGGATATACCAAGCACAGGCTTATTTCCAAGCACCTGGTACCATATATAATGTGGGATATACCGAGCGTGGGCTTGTTTTTCTCTGGTATAGTTGTTCTCCTATCCTTGTTTATGTGTTTCTCCTACTCTGTCCTGGGGGCTTAGTCAAAAAGTAACTGATGCATGCTCCGGCAGGCACAGCCAGTGGCGGATCCAGCGGGGGGCGATCGGGGCATTCGCCCCCCCTAGCAGCAAAAAGCTAGGTCCCAGCTGCTGATTAAAATGGGAGGGGCGGGGCTAAGCGCGAGCTGGGCTAAATGTGGGCCAGCCAATCAGAGTGGTCCCAGCCAGCGACCACAACGGGAGGGGGCGGGGCCAAACGCGGGCGGAAGGCGGGGTTAACGCAGGCCAGCCAATCAGAGCAAAGGAGGGGCGTGATTATGCAAAATCGCCCCCCCTAAACATAAAGTCTAGATCCGCCCCTGGGCACAGCTTATGGAGTGGGAAGGGGAGAAGCTATGCTTTAAATTCAGATATGCATGCACCTGGTTTGCACTCAATACCCCAATGAAACAGTGTCCCCCAATGGACTAAGATAAAATTATTTAATGTAAATCTAAAATATTATTTTCAACATACTTAATTTAGCAGAAACATTATAAAACTTATTTTGATGATAACAGTGAAATTGACAAAAGGAAAAATTGGCATTTGTTATTTTGATACCAAATATTGTTTGGATGTCTACTAATTGCAGACTGTAATGTTTTACTTATTTCCACAGGATTTTTTGGTAGAATTGATTGCTAGAGAGAAGAAGGAAGCTCTGAAACTTTATGCAAGTAGCAGTAAGCTAGAAAGCATCTCTAACTGCCATGAAGAACTCTTGGCAAATCCAGTCATCTTCCTCAGAAAATGGTTGGGCGAGGTAAGCAGAGTGTTTATATTAAGATAAGCTGCTTTATGATATTTATACAGTTTGTTTAATTTTTAATTCCGCCAAGTATATAGTGGTTTTGTGATCAGATTTTGTGAGCGATTTAAAGTGAACCTATTTCACCAGTGGTAGTCATATTTTAGACGGAAATAATACTGATACGAAAATCCAGACAGTGTAAATACTGACATGGAGATAATACCAACAGTCTAAATTCTGACAAGGAGAAAATACCTATAGTGCAAATACTGACATGGAGAAAATGCCGACAGTGTAAATACTGCTTCACTTGAAAGGCCTTACCATCCTTGATTTCCATATTACTTTCTACTGTCTATTTCACACCTTTTCTAGCTTTATAATGATTTGCTCCTCTCAAACTTCTGTCCTCTCCCTCTATCCCCCAGCTTCCCTTGTCCAGCCTTTCCAAATTCTTCCTCCTCCTCACACCCCCCTCTCCCTCCTCATCCCCCTCTGTATTTCACTTCTCTCTTCTCTTCTGTGCCTCTGATCTGACTTGCTGCCCCTCCACCAACTTTCCCTCTCTCCTCCTTTTCCCCACTCACACCCTTTTCCTCTTATCCCTTTCGCTGCTCTTCTCTCAGTGTCAGTCTGCTCCTACCTAACACCTCCCACATTCTGCTTCTCCCACTCATCAACCACCTTATCTGCCCCATATTCACTCCTCCCCCACCTTTTGCCCTCCTCCCCCTTGTCTCCTGTCTGCTGACAATTTCCCTCTTATTTCTGCTTCTCGTCCAATTCCAACCCTCTCTCCCTGTCATTCCCCTCGCTCCATATCTTACTCATCCTTGTAGTCAAGCATCCCCAACAATCTAATCCACATCTCTCCTCTTCCCTCTTTTCCTCTATCCTGTGGTCTCTGGAATGTCAGGTCAGTCTGTAACAAATTGACCTCTATCCATGATCTCTTTATCTCTAGATCAACCTGCTTGCCATCACTGAAACCTGGCTATCCCCTGAGGACACTACCTCTTCTGCTGCTCTCTCTTTTGGGGGCTTGTCGTTCTCCCACACACCCAGACCTGGGAACGGCAAGGTGGTGGCATCAGCATACTTATCTCCTCCTGCTGCTCATTTCGGGTTCTTCCCCCTGAACACTCCCTCTCTTTTTCCTCCTTTGAGGTACACTCTATCTGCCTATTCCACCCAGTCCATCTCTGTCTTGCTGTTATCTACCGTCCTCCTGGTCCTGTCTTCCAATTCCTTGGTCACTTTGCCACCTGGCTCCTTCACTTTCTCTCCTCTGACCTTCCCTCCCTCATCTTGGGGTACTTTAATATCCCTATAGACAATCCCTCAGACCCTGCTGCCTCCAAACTTCTCTCCCTCTCCTTCTCCCTTGGTCTTTCTCAATGAACCTCTTCTCCCTCCCACTGCAGTGGCCACTCCCTTGATCTGGCTTTTTCACACCTCGGTACTGCCTCCAACCTCATTAATTCACCTTTTCCGCTCTCGGACCACCATCTCCTCTCTTTTAGCATCTCTCCACCCCTCGCACCATCCCCAGCCCCCAAGGTTACTCTCACCAGGCGAAATCTTGACACAGTTGATCATACCACTTTCTCCTCCTCGGGCTCGCTCTTCTCCCCATCACCACTCTTTCTTGCCCCGATGAGGCTGTCTCCTTTTACAATCACACTCTTACCACTGCACTTGACTCTGTCGTCCCAGCTGTCACCAGCAAGCTTCGTCAGTACCCGCCGCAACCGTGGCACTCAAAACTTACCCGCTATCTTCAAAAATGCTCCCGCAGTGCAGAACGGCTCTGGAGAAAGTCACACACTCATGCTGACTTGCTCCACTTCAAGTTCATACTTGCCTCTTACAGTTCGGCCCTATCACTCTCTAAACAATCCTTCTTTAAAGTTCTCATTTCTTCCCAATCCTCCAACCCCCGTCGGCTTTTTGACACCTTCAACTCCCTCTTCTCCCCTCCCCCTCTCCCACTCCCACCCACGCTCTCTGCTGTTGACTTTGCTACCCACTTCACCTCCAAGATTGAGTCTATCTGTCATGACATCTCCCAGCAGTCCCTTCTTACCCTACCCTCTCCCCCCTCCATGCCCACTCTGTCCCCCTTCCCACCCTTGTCTGCGACTGCTATCTCCTTTCTCCCCTTCCCTCTTCATAGCTCACCTTCCTTCTCTCCCTTCACTCCGATATCTGCAGATGAAGTCTATACACTTCTCTCTTCCTCACGCCCCTCCACTTGCCCACAGGACCCAATCCCCTCCTACCTCCTGTGCTCCCTCTCTCTCTTGAAGCCTGTTCCCACCTTGCCCAAATCCTCAACCTATCCCTCTCCTCTGGAATCTTCTCCTCCTCTTTTAAACATCCTCTTGTCTCCCCCATACTCAAGAAACCATCCCTTGATTCTGCCTCTCTTTCTAATTACCGCCCTATTTCGCTTCTTCCGTCTCACCTCCTTTCTCTCTTCTCACTCAATCCTTGACCCACTCCAATCCAGTTTCAGCCCCCTCCACTCCACATAAACTACCCTCACTAAGGTTACTAATGACCTTCTCCTCACTAAATCTAAAAGACACTACTCCCTTATTATCCTTCTTGACCTCTCTGCTGCCTTTGATACCGTTGACCACTCACTCCTTTTGCAAAATCTCAATTCTATAGGCCTCTGCACACTGTCCTCTACTGGTTTTCCTCTTACCTCACCAACCGCTATAATAATATATAATAATAATAATAATAAATAAATAAATTGTGAAAATCCCCCCAGACCCAATATTGCAGTCCTATTTTTACCATATATCCACTACTATCCTTCATTTTAATTAACGGTCATATCCCTGGATACACTTTTCCGCAAAAAAATTGTCTAACCCTTTCTTACACATATCTATTAAATTTGCCATCACAACCTTCCCTGGTAGTGAATTCCATATCTTGACTGCCCTTAATGTAAAGAACCCCTTCCTTTGCTGGTTGTGAAATTTCCTCTTCTCTAAACTTAGTGGGTGACCATGTTTCCTGTGTATAGTCCTTGGGGTAAAAGTTCCCATGAAAGTCCTCTGTATTGACCCTTAATGTATTTGTACATAGTAATCATATCTCCTCTTAGATGACTCTTTTCTAAAGTGAACATGCCTAAGCTAGCTAATCTTTCCTCATAACTTAATGACTCCATACCCTTTATCAATATTGTCGCCCTTCTCTGAACCCTTGCTACTGCCAAATTATAATTTTTATAGAGTGGCGCCCAGAACTGAAAAGCATATTCAAGATGAGGTCTTACCAACGATTTATACAGTGGCAAAATTACACTGTCTTCCCTTGCATCTATACCACTTTTTATGCATGCCAATACTTTGTTTGCCCTTGCAGCTGTTGCTTGACATTGAGCATTATTGTTAAGCACTCCCAAATCCTTTTCCATTATAGATTCTCCTAAATCTCTAAATCTGTCTTCCATCTGTGTGTTTGTCTGTATGTGCACCTCTGTCTCTTTGACCCCACCTTTGTGTCTCTCCGTATTTTGGGTGTCTATCCTTTCTTTCTCCTTCGTGTATTCTTTTATCTCTCTTTAGCCCTTTTATCATATCTAGTCTCCTACCTACTTCTATAATTTGCCAACTTTATTTCCCTGTGCCCATTCACAACCTACATTTACTTTTGACCTGCACCTTCGCCTGACATCCCATTCTTCCCATTCTTCTTCCACCTCTCCCCACTCACCCCCTACCTTCCTCTTCCTCTTCTGCTGAAGTCACTGGTGTCCTGCTGGCTGCTGTACACAAGCGATATGGACGAACCTGAGTACGGCTGTTAACCACAATCTTCTGATTTAAATAATTTTTTACCCTGTAACCATGCTATCTCCGACATGGTGATATATGTGCAGGCTTTTATTTTCTGATATATGGTATTTCTTAACATGTTGTGGGGGGTTATTCCATCCCCATTTTAAGTACTTTTCACTGCTTTCAAAGGTTTAAAAAGTGGTTGTGTGGCTCTCATCCACTCATATGTTGCTATTGTAAATCAAACTGTTACATACACACATTGAACATATAAGCAATCAGAGAGCAGACAACTAGCCAAATGTTTATTTTACTGGTTTCTTCTATATTCACCGTTTATGCATGGAATAGGACTAGCGATATGAAAGTTAGTCATCTTCATAAGTAATAATGAGTCCATATACTGGCATGTCATTGTGCTCCTGAGAAATAGCCTTTTACATGATCAAGCTAACAGCTTGCGTCTGGGTCTTAATTATCAAATAAGATCAGTTCCATAGATACATCAGCCCAATCCAACAGCAAATTTAAATAATGTTTAAGTAAACATTAAAGTAACGTTTTCTAACTTAAATTAATGTTTATTTATGACACAGAGGGGTTGTATGTGTATTAGTCATACTTGCCAACTCTCCCGGAAAGTCCGGGAGACTCCCCGGGGGAGATGGCATTTCTCCCACATCCCGGATTTCACCGAGAATCGCGTTTGACGAGATCACACCATTTTCGAGGGCGGCAAGGGGGCGGGATGAGGCCAATTGCGTCATAAAATGACGCGATTGGCCTCACCCCGCCCCCTCCCGCCCTCCAGTCACGCCCCCTCTCCCAGAAACAAGTTTCCGGGAGTTGGCAACTATGGTATTAGTAAGTGTGCATTAGGCTTTTAATCAAGCTGTACTACTAATGTTTAATATTTCATGCCTGCATGAGAGAAATACTTCAAATAATGGTGTTATTAATCATCTCCTTATTTATACCCAGTGTTTTGTAAATTCACTGGATCTGCCTGCAGTGTTGCTAATATGGGATCAGCTGTTCATGCAGAACTGGAATAGTAAAGTGCTGGAGAGTTTCTGCATAGTAATACTTATGTTACTGAAAGATTCAATCATGGCTGCCAGAGATTATTCTGCAATCAGACAGGTAAAGCATTGTCATGTCAAAAGACAGATTCATGTCCTTTTACTGTGCAATTATTTAAATAGATGCTTTTGCCATTTTATAACCTCAGCAATTGCTGTACAAGTTAGTTTATTATTTATGGTTTTCAACTGATTTGTAAGTACAAAATGAGAAAATCCTCACTAGATATTTTTGTTGATATGATTGTTAAATAAAGTAATCAAATGTAACTTAAAATTTAAAATTACACAGATGCATGTTAGTGTTGAACTACACCTATTATATAAACCAGGAGTGTCAAACTTGCGACCTGAAGGCTGCATGCAGCCCAAACACATAGTTTTTGCTACTCCGCCAGGGCCCGGAAAAGGAAAAAAAACGTATCTGGCGCCACTGCGCCCTCCTCCTTTCGAACTGAATATTGTACGTGTCGTGAAACAGGGAAGACAGGTGAAGGGGAGCAAAAGCAGTGTGGAGTGCAAAGTGTAACGCATTGGGAAGAAAACAGTAAACTTTATTTTTGTTTTTTCTTAATAACACACCTTACAAAATTGCATATGAGACTTTTTTTTTTTCTTGCGGCCCACGCAAACTTAGACTTTGATTATTTGGGGTTAATAACAGTGTAATAATAACCACAAAATCTTGGCTGCAAATTAAGTTTGTCATCTTTGGTTTAAAGCAGTGTTGTCCAACCCGCGGGCCCAGCACGCCTGTAAATGTGGCCCAGAATGAGTTTTGGTTGTGGCAAAGGGGCAGCGCTGTTAATGGAAAAAAAAAATCCTGCAAAAAAAGAGAAAAGAAACTACTTACCTTGAGGTCACGCGGTCATATCAGCTGGTACTCCGGCTCCCTCCCTTGTCTCCTCCGTGCGGTGCTCGCAGTGAATGTCGGGCGTGATATCATCACGCCCAACATCCATTGCGGAGCGCAGCACAGAGGAGACACCCGCGCGAGAAGAACAATCAGCAGCACAGAATTGGAGAAAAGAAGAGAAGAGGACAGGAGAACAAGCCGATTAAAAGGTAAGTTAAGGGAGATTTTTTTTATTATTTCAAGGGACGCTAACAAGTGACTAAAAGTCACCTGTCCTGGAGCATCATGGACCTTATCTCCCTGCTACATACTTCTACTTGTATTACTAATGGGGCATTATATATTATTCTCTTTGGCCCATTATAAGTTGTTATCCCTTAACTAAAATAGTGGTGTATTATCAAAACAGGTCACAATTTGGGGTCACAGTGATGTATATGTCAGGTACCGCAGGCCTGGTCAGGGCACCCTAATATACAATGCCTGGCTTAAATGCACTTTATTGATATTGCATCGAAACAATACAAAAAGTGATTAAAGTATAATAACTAGAGAGGATTTTTTGAACAGGGCGATTGAAAGGTAAGTATAGGGGGATTTGAAAAAAAGTGATATATATATATACTTATATATATATATATCACTTTTTTTCTCATATATATATGTTAACTATGTTTTCTATGGTTTTTTGGATGATCAGTTATCGTTATAGTTAGGGTATCTTATGTGCGGCCCAAACCAACTCATCGTCTTCCAATGTGGCCCAGGGAAGCTAAAAGGTTGGACACCCCTGGTTTAAAGCATACTTGTCAACTTTTTAAAATCATTTCAGGGAGAATCCTCAAGTAGAACTTAAGAGGCGTGCCATTGAAGGGGGATGTCCTGCTCTGCCAAAGGGGTGTGTCTAGTTACACCCATTAGCATATTTAGTGCCACTCAGGGACGTGTTCAACGCCTCTAGATGGAACGTGTAGTACTGTTCGCAGCATGCCAGAGGGAGTTTACGTATGGGTGGCACATCACCAGAGGCTGTAATTGGTCAATAACTAACTGCTTCAACTAACAAAAATCTCTATTACATTTTAACAAATACAATTTGCACTTCTAATAAATGATTTAACTAAATATATAAATTTACATATATACAAATTTATTTACTTGTGATAAAAGCCTTGTACTGTATTTTTATTTTTCTTACGTTGAACTTAGCAAGACTTTCAAATGAAAAATTAATTTCTGGTAGGGTTGCCTGATAGACCATCACCAGCTATATAATAAATATTCGTGCACCCATACAAACTCCTAGGAGTACTTACACTGCTCGCTCTCTCCCCTGCTCTCTCTTTACTTTTCGACCTTTGTTCTCCTTAACTCTTACTATTACCTCTTCTGTTGTCCCATTTACTACTCCTTTATTTAATTTTTTTGATACATTTATTTTTATTTGAATTTCAACAATGTGGGGAGGGTATCGATAAGAGAACAGGAAGAGGGGAGGTAGGGGTACATGTATTGTTTTAACAGGTAAACTTCATATTACAGGTGGATACATATTACTCTTTTGATTCCTCTCTTATTTTTCTTTTGATGCCTCTTTACAGATTCCTCCTCAGCCCTCGTTATATATCTCTTCACTTTCTGTTCCCCACTTATGTCTGTCTCCAGCTGTGTTTTCTATATTCTCCTTTGCCCCTTATTGTTTTAACTCCCCCCCGTTTTTCCCCATCCACTGCTTCTGCTTCTCACTATTCCCCAGGCCTGTCTCTTCCCTCCCCATTATCTCTGTTTTCATTCCTGAGTCTTTTACTTACCTGCTTCTCCGATTCAGCTCTTCTTGTGTCTGCCACAATTTTCAGTGCAGTTCTCTTGTCATGTCAGCCAATGACACAGTCAGGAGTCTCTCAGTATCATGTGTGTGTGGGTGGGTTCCTTGTCTCTGCAGGGTCAGACACGCTGGGCAGTCTGCTTAAGGATAGATGAGTGATGACATGTAGTGTCATCCCGCTAGAAGGGACAGATCTGCCACCCTCCTCTGATCTGGGCCACAGTCCAGGAGATTAAAAGACTATCCCGGGAGTCTGCCTGCTATTTCGGGATTCTCCTGGACATTTTGGGTGAGTCAGCAAGTATGGTTTAAAGGGGGTGTCTGTTATTGGGCATACCTTAAAGTGGCCACTAGTTTTTTTCTGACGTAGAAAATGCATACAATTTATCAAATAAAAGAAAAAACCAGAATGAAAATATGGTCAAATAATAGTAATACAACTTTTTAAACATTCATTAGGGATAAACAAAATTTTGTGTGAATCAAGTTTTGTGGCTGAACAGCTCTTTCACAGAGGTGCTAAGTTCCAACGATACAGTCATTGGGTTCTGCCAGACTAAAGAGCCCTGATTCTTTTGTACATATGTCAGGCCTCTTGCTATGGTTCACTGTCTTTTCTTTCCACATCATTTAAAGTATTGTTTTACTCTATATGTTGTGTTTTTATCTACTATGCTTTGTCATGAGTTTTTTTTAAAGTAATTTGTTTACTTTTCTTGATTTGTATTAATTTAAAATGTGAACAGAAATATTTTAGCACTGATATATATTTATTCCAATATGCTTGGCTTGCAATATACAACGGTGGCCACTTTTCTAGTGTGTATATATATATGTATACATTGAATTTATTGAATTCACTTATTTGTCCCAACTATGCTTTGCAAGTTTATTTTACTATATTTTCTTTGGGGCGGGTGGGTTATTAATGCCCATAGAGCGTACTTGTATATTTTTCTCAAATTGTTATTATATGTCTTTTACTTGGTCTATATATGTTTCAATAAACCTGCCCATTGTCATCACCACCTCATCACTCAAACTCAGAACTGTAAACTACCCTGGGCCTGACTATGGTGATAGTGTTTCTACAATTTATTTTCCTTGGCAGGACTCCATTTATTCTAAAACTAACTTTTAATGTGAGGAAAGGGTTATTTGGAACATATTTAATCCAGGAAACAATGAGAATCAGACCAAGAGCTTCTATTTATTACAGGTTTAATATCATATCCACTTCCACATTTTCCTTGCTGTCACTCTTTTTGACCCAATTCTTGTATCTATCTTTCCTTCCGAATTGTACCTCTATTGCTTCTCATGTATGTGTATGTACATATTTAATTTTCATATATTTTTAAGTGCCTGCTTGGATCCTGATTGAGTACTGTTCTATAGAAATGGCAACAATAATAGTAATAACAATAATAAAACCCCTAAATGATTAATTTATATTTCTTTTAGTTTGCATACTTCCTAATATTCCTGATTGGATATTAGTACATTTTAGGCCATGCCCCTGGCCATGGCTCATCTGCCCAAACAACACCTCCAATTTGGGCACCGTTAGCTGCATTTATGATTATTTGTATGCAAAAACCTGCTGAAGAGCATGTGCATCTATTAATACATGAAAAATGTAAAATGCTGGGAGAGATATCATTTGTTAAAAAGTCAACATAGAGTACAAGGTACCAGGAATTGGCCCTCTCATCAACAGATCATTAGATTTATAAAGGATGAATTCAACAGCTAATTTGGTCCATTTCACCAGCTCTCTTTTCTCACTGGGCAGTAGCAATAGCCAGTAGTTATCCTTGGGTCATAAACTTAGCCATGTACATAGAAAGCCCTGAGACCTTCTACTCTGCTCTGCCTTAGCTTGCAAGATGGCATTTATAATTATAGCCAAAGGGCATCTTACATACATAGAACCTACAGTACACTGATCTATCCCTGTTTCAAGCATTAGCATAGCACCTCCCGACAAAAACTAGGACAACACTTTAAATACCACCTGTAGAGGTTATCAGTGATCCCTAATTATACGTATTTCTTCTTTTCTGTTTGGAGAGTAGTTTTTATATTTGTCTCCAACAGTTCACAAATTATTACTATCTTATTAGTATTTGTTCAATGATAACTACTCTGAAAAAGTATTGTGGCTGTTAACAGTCACATCTTTTTTTTTACAGGTGCTTCATTATATGTACAATGACTTATTATTATGCTCATCATTATACCCATCATTTTCCTGTCCAGTAAATTTAAGTTAAAATTGTATGAAATGAGCCATTTGTTAGATAGAACCAGCATTTGGAAAGGATAAATTAAGTCAATTTCCTAAGGTGCTATGTCTATGGTGTGCACTGTGGACCGTCTGTATTTTTAATTAATTGATTAATTAATTATATTCTCCAACCTTTTAAATAAATACATTTAAAGTTTGTTATATTTCATCGGTTCATATTGTAGAGACATATGCACATGCCTAATAATACAGGTCCATATACACATTTATATCTCATGCACCTCCTAGGTAACTTTTGATATTCACAATAATTTACAGGGAAATATCCTTTATAATACACAAGATTCCTTATTGAATACTGAAGTGTTGACATCAGAACTCACTGTTTATACAATTATTATTTAGAGTTTATATGGTGGAATCACTCAAGTATTTGTATCTCGCACAATTTCATATATGAAATTGTATATGTGCTAGAATGTTAAAAATGTATCACACTACACAAGTCTTTGCTTAGTTTTTAGTACTTACTGATGTTTTCCATTTTTACAATTTTTTTTACAGATATTGTTGAGTGAGGGATATCACTTATTTACAGCTGATATACAGAGGGCCTGGATCCACTTACAACAAGGAGGATTACTTGCAGATATCCCTGGCATGAATCGATTGAATAGAAGGTAATTACAGTTAAGTGCCTTTATATAAATAGGTAAATTTTTCTTGAGAATTATTAATATCCTTTATTTATCAAACTCCAAAATATTATGTAGCGTTGTTCATTGAGGGGATCATGATCCAAATAAATGGTCTTTACGTATGTTAGATCCAAACATATCAATATGCCCGAATATCTTTTATTTTTTTGTTGCCTGATATCCCATATATTAAAAAAGGTAATATAATGTCAAAGATAGATTTTCTATAGTCAGTGTATGAGTACTATATGCTTGGTGCTGTCATGAATTAAATGTACAAAAGTTACAATATATTTTGCAGGATAAACAAAGAAAATGAAACCGTAAAAAAAAGAATTAGCCTATCCTTATTTTGAAATGCTTACTAACTTTTCTGCCTCCCCAACCATGAGCTTGACATCTAGATCCACTTACCATTCATTTTTGTCTTTCAAATATTTAATCCTCCTCCAGGCTCTTCGTATCCTCAGGCAACAGACAAAGTCCTTCAGATTGTTTAGGCTAACAGCTTCTTAGATAAATTTTTAGAACAAGATTGGATAGAGGTCTTCACCTATAGCAGTCACCTTTCCCATAGAACTGGTTGTGTTCGGAGGTACTTGGATGCCCCCAGGACTTCAGTATAAAGTAGTAAAAGTTTTATCAATGATAACCATAGTGCAAGGTGGAGGGTACTGGAATGTAGGAGGCAAATTTCCAAAGACAGTCCAAAGGTCAGGGGTCAGTAGTGAGCAGAAAAAACAGGGCAGATGTAAGGCATGCTGCAAGCAGGGGTAATCCAAAAGACAGGGGCAATCATCGTTCACTCAGGGTCCAAAACAAGCCAAGCCAGGGGTCACAACAGGAATCAGATCAATACTGCAGTATCCACAGAACAGAACTGGTCAGCAAATGTGCAGGTCACAGGATACTACAACCGCAAAGGAGGCTAAGTCTTATTTACTGAGAGTGGCCAACCAGTAGCCAGGCTGCAGCACAGAACAATAATGAGCCGCAGATGCTGCCTAATGAATGGACACCTAATGCGTACACACTCGCACGCAACGGACAGGCGCACGCATCCCGGCCGTTGCCCTGGTGACGGCCAGGACAAAGAGGGCGGAAGTAATGTACCGGCTGTTGCCTTGACTGCCGGGACGAAGCCCAAAGAAAGAAAAAGCAAGCCATTGCGGCTCGTTACTTAGGGATTCCCTACATTTGTATTGTACGTTTTGTATTTAAAAATGTAATTGAACATTTCAGTTACCTTAATTATAACATATTCCTTCACTTTTGAATATCTTGACCTGACAGAAGTTTCCTGTCACAGACTTAAAACTGTTCCTGAACAACATCATTATCAGTGTGATTTTAAAAAACAAAAAAACAATATATTAAATCATACTAAAGAGAAGGGTCATCGCACTTGCTTGACCTAGAGTTGCAGAACTGCTTCAGTGTGCCTTGTGTCATATCCTGTGCGTGTACAGTGTGTGACTCACCCTGCTTGTATATCCTGAAAGCTGTTCGCACGCAGAATAGGGAAAATCACGTCACTTTTAGAACATGTTTATTTTCTGTGAGAAGGGCAATATTCCCATTCACTTTAAAAAGATCCCTACTGAATTTTTTTATTTATCAATAAATTGTTTATTTTTCTTTAGTTTTCTTTTTGTTAATGTCACCCTTAGATGGAGTAAACAGAACAGGTTTTGTGGAAGTACCACCATGATCATTGATAAGAAGGCTTCTCTATGCAAAGGCAATATTTAATGATGCCTGGGTTATCCCTTACATGCAGGGCCAAACTGGGACTAAAAATCCGCCCTGGCATTTAAAGTACACAGGCCTACCTTAATTTCAGCAGGAAAGAAACCATGTGCCGATGCACAGTGTCGAAAAGGGCGTGACCACATTCTATTGTGGGTGTGGCCAACATGGGCCATTGATACATACATTATAACAAAACATTACATTTATCACACCCTCCCAGCCACATCACGCCACCCCCCCAGGCACATTATGACACCACCAGCCCACTGTACTTATCTATGCTTCTGGTGCTGCTGACATCCATCAGGGTGGGAACTTCCTGTAGAGTGAGCAGGGAAGTTCTTAGTCTCACGAGATTACCAAATCTTGTGAGACTTAGAGCTCCTTGGCTTGCTTTGCAGGCTATGTACTATCCAGGGACTGGGAGCAGCTGTCCACTCCCTCCTGTTAACCAGAGCTGGATTAACACTCGGGGGGCCTGGAGTATTTAAGACAGGGGGCCTCTATTATGTAACATGGTTATCATTTTAGAGAAATGTTAGACAAATACATAGGCAATACTGTGTGCAATACTGTTAGTTGCACGCAGCTCTGCCTTCACAAGCAGTATAGTGTGAAGTGGGACATACCTCCCAACTGTCCTTGTAGTCGGACCAAATCTCACTAAACGAGACAGTCACCAAAATTCGGGACAGTTGGCAGGCCGTCCTGCTCTCTCATACCTGTTCTTGTCACTTTCACCACCTGTGGCTGCTGGTGTCTTTAGTTGCTGCTTGTCTGGATCCTGGAATGTTGGAGGCCCTATTTGGAAAAAAAAATGGGTACATGTAATATAAAAGACACTCCAACCAGCCCTGGTGTTTAATCAATACAATCCATGTTTTATAATTAGGCCTCCCTCCAGCCTCAACAATAAAATACTAGTATTCACATTTAATAAATAAATCTATTTCCCTCCCTCCAAACAACTCCAGCACTAAATTAAATAGCATTTACGTTTAAGAAATATTCCTATTTCCTGCAACCATCACTGCCATTCAATAATTCATATTCACATTTAATAAATAGATGTTATTTTGTTCCCAAACAGCCCCACTTTCAATTAATAGCCCCCATGCCTGAGTACGTGCCCCCAATTGATATTAAGCCACCATATTATTATTATTATTATTATTATCATTTATTTATTAGGCGCCACAAGGTTTCTGCAGCGCCTTACATAGTACAAACAGTAGACCATACAGGGTAAAACATTACAGAACAATAAACACAAAGTACCAATGCTTCAGAAACTCCGGGCAGATATATGGAGTGAGGGCGGAGCAGAAGAGTAGGTATGGAGACAGGAGGGGAGAGGGGCCCTGCTCATGCGAGCTTACATCCTAAGGGAGGGTGGACAAAACAGGCACGGAGGGAGGCAGTGATGCAAGGAAGAAGAGACCAGGGGAGAGGGGGGAGAACAAGCAGAGTGGATGAGGGGTTAAGTGGAGCCCCCAAATCATATTATGCCATACAGTTGTGCCCCCAAATAATATTATGCCACAATAGTGCCCTAGTTCATACAATAGTGGCCCAAAATCATATTATGCCATACAATAGTGCCCCAAATCATATTATGCCACAATAGTGCCCCAAATCATATTATGCCACATAGTAGTGCCCCCAAATCATATTATGCCACAGAGTGAACATATTAATACCATTAAATTCTATTTGTATAAACTGTGTGTTTATATAAATATTCATTACAAATAATTATGGACTACACAGCATCCCTCCCCCTCCTCATTTTTCTGTGTGGCATCCTTTCTCCCCCCCCTCCCCCCTGTTTTTCTGTGTAGCATCGTTTCTTCCACCCCCCCCCCCCCTGTTTTTCTGTGTGGCATCCTTTCTCTAACCCCTCCCCCCCACCCCGGTTTTTCTGTATGGCATCCTTTCTCTCTCCTCCCCCCCCCCCAGTTTTTCTGTGTGGCATCCTTTCTCTTAACCCCCGCTCCATTTTTTCAGTGTGGCAACCTTTCTTCCCCCCCCTCACCTGTTTTTCTCTGTGGCATCCTCTCATGTGATCTGGTGGCTGATTCCTGGGGATGAGCCAGCCACCAGGAAGCCTGTTGTTGTCAGTGCACCGACTGCCCGGGCCCGAACCATTGGACCATCGGCCTTTCTGTCATTTGCCAGAAGTGCCAGATGGCCAGTCCGGCCCTGCTTGCATGTATATGGCAAAGCAAAGAAAAATGCTCTATCGCCTCCTGTTTTTGCTGACAATAGGGGTTTTGCCTATTGATAAGTATACACCAGGATTTAGCTCCCTATAAGGCTGTTGTTTTTGTCTCTGTCCCATAATTCTGTTCTGCCAAAGCCCTCCTATTTTATTCATATGTGACAATTCTCTGACAAAACATTAGTTTAGGGGCATGGTATGATGGCATTAAGATCATAGATTGTAATCTTGCGAGCAGGGCCTTCTTACCTCTACATATGTATGTATTACCCAATATTGTTTTATTACTGTTTGTTCCCAATTGTAAAGCGCTATGGAATCTACTGGCGCTATATAAATAAATGTTGATGATGATGATCATGACTAGGCCCAGTGTATGGAAAAATGACAGAGCTGCTAGCAGCCACAAATATGGATGTAGATGTTTATATTATTATTCTAATAGAAAAAATAAAAATAAATTAGAAATAATTACATTTGTATTTCCATCAGGAGTATTGCTTAAAGCACTGTGCCTTGCAACAGAAAAATAAATAAATATTAAAACAAACTAATTAGTACTTTTTGTGTGCAGGCAAGTCCGTGAACAGTCTCCGGGGCTCCAAGGTATGTAATGTCTGATGCAAATACTGACAAGCAATGTTTCCCTGTTTTCAAGTCCGTACATTATAAAAAGCCATAAACAGAAACCTTCATATGTGTTGCCTTGATATATAGACATGTGTGCCTTTTAGCATTTTGCTTATTGCTGCAAATTGCTTTATCAAATTAATTTGCAATTTTCACGCTGTCATGAGTTTCTGGATTTTGGGATGAAAATATCTAATTATTAGAGCAAAAATATCCAGATGATAAGAATAATAAGAAAAATATTACAATAATCATTAATATATCTCGATAAAGCTATTAAGTAAAAATATAGAAATCGCAGGTCTTCAATCAAGATAGAATACATTGTTTATATTGGACACATAAAGGAGGGGACTCACTTTCTCTTTCCTGCAGCTTTCCACCTCCTCTTTTGACTACTTTTCCCCCCTGCACTTGCTCTTCCCCCTTTATGTCCCATTATAGTGGAAATAAGCTTCCAGGCTGAATGGTTCTATTAGTGGAGAGGTGTCCAAAAAAAATGTGGAAGCCCAGCTTAGAGTTGCACCATGCTTAAGAGTACTGTGGTATTTACAGAACTCTCTGGGTGGTGGGGGTCTGGGTAAAAATAGTATAGGAGGAGAAAAAAATGTATATGGTTCCTGGCCCGACAATCAATGCATTAAATACTGTATGCTGTTTGTACAATGCATTAGCTTCTGCATTGTAACAGGAATTCTCAATGAAGTCGTCAAGGATTGCCACTAGGTACTCCTCCAGGTTAGCATTTTAACTTTTAGTCAATAAAATATATGAGACTTATTGGAGTTTCTCATGAGGTAAAACGACTTTAAAAAGATTACCAGGCGCTCTTTGTAGGAGCTCTAGTCCATACCTGCACAGGATCGGCGCACATCTACCTCAACTCGGGTCAGCACATCACTGACGGGCTCATGAACATACGGAGGACCTTTCGCTCTGACGATCGAGCCCAACATCTCGCATACTTACCCTGGGACGACCCTGACACCTGCTTTCCCCCCAGAATCCTTCTCTCGACTCCATTGCGGTGTGCATAAGTCTTGTGTCAAACAGCATCAGTCGGGTGCTTGCAGGCCTTCCCTTTTGGCAATTTGCACCATGTCTGATGTAGTATTCTGCTCTACCTCTATAGCACTCAGTGCACCCATATGTAACATAGAACCGCCACCCCACATGAATCCTAGCTTCCTTCTAAATCCAAACACAACTATCTACCTTGCAGCAGATGCACATATACTACTGTGCTTCTAATTTTCTACTACCCCCTGTACAGTTATTATACTGCATATATCATATACTACCAGTGTTTGCAACAGATCACTATGTCTGCTATATTGCCCTTATGCTAGAGCACTGTGTATTTCACACTGTGACAGTGAAGTATCATCTTACAGTGGGTCGCTATACTACATATTGCTATTCTATATATCGTTTGCTCACAATATTTGACCTGTACTAATCCTGGGCACTCACTATTGCTGGGATTTATATGTAATACCTTTGACTTTGATCTGTTTATATCCTATTGAAGACGGAAAAGTTTGTCAATAACCCAACTCCTGCATAGGCCCGATGTGCCAAATGAGAGAGGAAACATGGTGGCTATTACTTCTCTATATCCGGGAAGACTCAAGAAAAAGACTCCCTAGAATCTTGCAATGTTTCCGAAAAAAATATTTTTCCTTCTCAATCTACATCCAAGGAATCTATGCCACGTTCCTTTTCCATATCCTATGAGGAAGTTGTACAAGCAATTAAGGAGACTATGGAACCACTTATGTATCAGCAAGGCACCACGCACATGGTGGCTGTCCAGGAGATAAAAGACCCAGTATCCCAAGCTGCTAAGGAAGTTCAGGTTAATGAACTGCGCATACGGGAAAATCTGAACTGGAACAGCAAATGCCTGTCATTGCTTCATTACTCAAAACAAATGTTAAATAAATTGGATGATTTGGAAAATTAATCAAGGAGAAATAATCAATGCCTTGTGGATCTTCCTGAAACTATTAAAGGCCCAGCCTTGCTATTATTATTATTATTATTATCATTTATTTGTTAGGCGCCACAAGGTTTCCGCAGCGCCGCACATAGTACAAACAGTAGACTATACAGGGTATAACAGTACAGAACAATAAACAAAAGTACCAATACTTCAGAAACTCCAGGCAGGTAGATGCAATAGACACGGAGCAGAAGAACGGGTAAGGAGACAGGAGGGAAGAGGGCCCTGCTCAAGCGAGCTTACATCCTAAGGGAGGGTTAAACAGACCAGGCACAAGAGGAGCCAGTTGAGGGAATGGGAGAGAGGGGAGAATGAGTGGAGGAGATGGGGGTTAAGTGGATGGTTGGTAGGCTTTGAGAAAGAGGTGAGTTTTGAGTACACGTTTGAAGGAGCACAGAGTAGGAGAGAGGCGGATGGAGCGAGGGAGGTCATTCCAGTGAAGGGGGGCTGCACAGGAAAAGTCCTGGATTCTGGAATGGGAAGAGGTGATCAGAGTGGAGGAGAGGCGGCGGTCATTGGCCGAGCGCAGGGAGCTGGTGGGAGTGTGAATGGAGAGGAGGTTAGAGATATAAGGGGCAGTAGAGCGGGAGAGAGCCTTGTAAGTGGTGATGAGGAGTTTGAAAAGAATTCTGTAGGGGAAGGGGAGCCAGTGTAGGGCAAGGCAGAGAGGGGAGGCAGAGGAGGGGCGGCGTGAGAGGTAGATGAGTCTTGCGGCTGCATTGAGTATAGAGTGGAGGGGGGAGAGACGGGAGTGGGGGAGGCTAACATTCTTGTACACAAATCTACCTAAGATATTGTAAATCACAAGATACATGTCTTCCATCAAGCGCATCTGTTCGCCCCACTGAGCAATAACATGAAACACAGACTGAGAGCGGTCATCTTTAAATACCATAACTATGCCCTCAAGACTGCCCTGTGGCCTGCATTCAAAAAGATTGGTAGGTTTAATTGGGAGAACCACCGTTTTCTACTTTTTCAGGACTACTCTGTGGAAGATACACGGGCAAGGAAGGAATTCTCCCAAGTGTGTGCCAAACTGGTGACAGCAGGGCGAAAATTCTCTCTATTGTCTCCTGCATGCCTGCAAATTTTTAATGGCAAGGATCAAAAGGATTTCATTATTATTATTATTAATTTTTATTTATAGGGCGCCACAAAGTATCCGTAGCGCCATACAAGGACAAACAATGGCACAGTACAAGGTGAAACAGCACAGTACAAGTAACAGTAAGCACTATAACTCTGGGGGCTCAGGCACAGCATGAAAAAGAGGGAGGGAGTGAAAAAGTGAGTATAGGCAGGTAACTATGGCCCAAGAGGGTGGGCACGGATGACAGGTTGAGAGTCACTGAGGGAAACGGAGAGAAGCGAGAAGAGACAGAGGGCAGAGGGACCGAGAGGAGGTGATCTTAGTAGCTGGAGAGCGCAGTTAAAAGTGATGGAAACAGGAGGTAGGAGAGCCCTGCTCAAAGGAGCGAACAATCTAAAGGGAGGGGAAGACAGACAGACACATGGATGAGACGGAGAGACAGGAGAAATGGAGACGGAGTCGAGGAAGGGGGAGAAGGAAAGAAGGGATGAGAAAGAGAGGTAGCCGACCGGTGTGAGTTTAGGCATGAGACTGGAAGGCTTTAAGGAAAAGGTGGGTTTTTAATGTTCGTTTAAAAGAGGACAGATTAGGGGAAGTTCTGAAGGAGCGGGGGAGCTTGTTCCAATGAAAGCTTGTTCATGAAAGCAGATCATGCGCAGGCGTTTCTCACGGAAGCTGATATGGAAACAGAGACTCTTGCTCCCCTATGAAGTGACACTCAAATGGACACCATCTGCCTGATTCTACATTTTCTCTCGGATCCTGTTATTCCCTACTGAAATCCTGTTACGTAGATATGCCTTCTCTTGACTTTTTGCTTTAATCTCTATACTGTTTGATATAGTGCTTTTGCTACTGTTATACCTGTTGTGTTTCTGCAATGTTGTATATAATTCTCATTTTTTCACTTCTCAAGCTATATCCATTCCAGAAACACAATAGACTTGCTTGTTTCTCATTACTGTTCTTAGACAGGTTATATGTTTCATGTTTACAGTTTCATATTTCATATTTTACATGTTTTTATCTGGATCTTATCTTTTGTTCTCTATTGCATTACTACTTGAGTGCTAATATATCTATTTCCTCCTCTTCTTCTCTCTTTATAATCTTTATATACAGCCATGTATTGATTCATAGTTCATCCATTTTTAGTAGAGGGGTACTGTGTTGAGATGTGCTTACCCCTTCCATTAGTTTTTTTGTTCTCTGTTTTGTTTTTTCTGTTTTACATTTTAGCCTCAGGGCTATGGATCATCCAGGTGTTCTTTACTTCTGTTATGTGCTTACATTTCCGTTTATTCTTGAATTGTATTTTGATGTTTCGAAGATTATTTGAATCAAATTTTTACCTCTGTCCAATGTTAGATATCCCATGTTAGATATTGTCATCTCCTTACACTTGTCCTGTTCGTTTTGCCTTTGTAAATAACTTCCCTTAAATTCTGCTCCTGGAATACTGGAATCATAAATTCCCCCATCAAACAGAGGAAAATATTCAAAGTTTTTAATAAGATGAAGGCGGATGTTAATTTCCTCTTGGATATGCTTTTAACGGACAAGGAATTGTAAGAGCGCTCACCTGTATTCTCTCCAGCACCTGTCAGTCGCTAGCCTGGGTTGCGATTAGGAACTCATGTGATTCACTGTTGGAACATCATGTGACCCTGTGGCGGGGAATCCAAAATAAAGGAAGGATCTGACATCATACCTATGTCAGATCAACAGGTTATCCTCCTGACTACCTTTGTGTTCCCGGAGCTCTCTGAGACTATCTGCTTTGGCGTTTCTGCTTCGATTCCTGCAATACTCCTTCGTGAGGTCTCCGGAGGAGTATCTACTCTCCTGCTCACTCCAGTGCACCACAGACATCTGGACCGTGTACCGACTTGGCTTGTTTAACCGATTACTCTACTGCTTACTCCATTGCATCGCAGTCATCTGAACAGTGTACCGACTATATCAGACCATCCTCCTGTTTACCTCATTACCCCGTGGCCTTCAGAACTGAGTACCAACCAGCTTGACTGTAAAGACCGCTCACCTGTCATCCACCTTGTGTACCACCTGCCCACATACAGCACTCCATCTGCTCTGTTCTGCTTGTCCTACCTGCTCATCAGTGAATACCACAGCCTTCTCAGTTTCACCTATCTCCCTCGTGTCTAGGGGCCAAACCAAGGACCGCGACCTGCAGTTCCCTAGCAGCTAAGTCCATCCCACCTTGCGGTGGTTCTTGGTGAAAACCAGGGGGCTGTTAGACTCCGCGCCTTGCTAGGTCCTTGCAAATCTAGACCGAGTGCATCCAGAACGTAACAAGAATATGTCGGAAAAATCTATACTTGCCTATGCGTTCTATAATAGCAAATCTAGAGGAGTTGCGATATTAGTACAAAAAGATATACACACTAAAAAATAACCAGATATTGCTAGATAAAGAGGGATGATACATAATTCTGGAAGTCTCTATTGCAGGCACCAAATATGTTCATTGCAATATAGATGCCCCACATGTTTATTTTCGAAAAAAAAAATCTGGCTATAATCAACCAACTCTACCTCTTCTCAGGCCCCAATCTTATTCTCGGTGGAGATTTTAATATATTGGACCTCCAGTACTTAGATAGAAACGCACACCAACCATGGAAAACACATTCCCATAAGATAGCCATTGGTTATGTTGCTAGATATCTGGCAGTCTAGACTCCAAATTGCCCTGGAATATACCTATCTTTTGGCAGCTCACAATATATTATTACGCATAGATTATTTTTGGTCTTCCACTCCCAATTTAGACATTGAACCTATAGGACTCTCTGACCATGCTATGATATGGTGGACTCTGGGCAGACCCTGTATGATGGTCATCGGCAATGGAGGTTCCCTGCTAGTCTTTTGAATTCGCTTCAATTTTGCAATATGCTAGAGGCATCTTGGGCTACTTATGCACTCGATAATCAACAACATACATATGATTTATTACTTTTTAGGAAAAGGCTAAGGCATTTATTAGGAGGATATCATATCCTTCATGACTAAATATAATAAGTCTCAAATGGAAGCGTATTTAGTTGCCCAAGGGAACTCACTGTCGCTTTTACGACATATAAACTGAAACCCACACTTGGGCATAAATCTCTTTATTGTGCCAAGAAAGTACACTTTGATAATGTATTACAACAACAAGGCAATAAACAGATAATGGATGGCAAATTTGCATCTTATAAGTATGGTAATAAATCGGGCAAATTACTCTCCAACTTATTAAATGGTAGTAGGCAAATGCGGCTCTTACAGCCTTGTTAGATCGGCAGGGAGAGTTACAACTTAGAGGTACTGCCATTTAAAATATTTTATGGCTTTATTCAGGTACATTTTAGACTGGTTCCTAAAAGAAGAACATTTTGAGACTCATGTTGTAGAGAAGGAACTCTTCCACCCCTGCTCCCTAGTTGTGTTGTTGCATTTCCTAAAGCTTCAATCCCACCACAGTTTTACTACAATATTCTCTTTTGTGATACATATAAAGCTTGGACTCAAATTAAGGCACTATAGCTCTTTTAAATTTATACCGATTTGGAGGAAAAACATTGTTGGTCAGTGGGACAGCAACAGGCAGGCAATCGCTAGGCTGCCTGTTGCTGTATGGGGTCCCATAGTGCTGTGCGGCATACAGGAGGTCACTTCACTACCTGTCTGCCTGATGTGAGGAGCGATGGTGAGACCAACTACTGGTAAGTGAGGGGGGGGCTGACTAAAAATACTAAACTAGAAGGGGGCTGCCTATCTATGCTAAATTATAGGGAGGTGGCTGACTAGTATAGTCAGCCCACCTATAGTTTAGTATAGTCAGCCCACCTATAGTTTAGTATAAACTATAGGGGAGCTGCCAATCTATACTAAACTATAGAGAGGGGGGCTGCCTATCTATGCTAAACTATAGGGAGGGGGTCTACCTATGCTAAACTATAGTGATGGTGGCTGCCTATGCTAAACTATAGTGATGGGGTGCTGCTTATGCTAAACTATAGTGAGGGGGCTGTCTATGCTAAATTATATGGAGGGGGCTGCTATAATGTGTAAGGGATTGGGGGGCTGTCTTAATAATACATGGGTGGAAGGTAGGCTATTAATCTAATGGTGGAGTTTAGGTGGGGGCTAATTATTTAATGGATGCTATTTTATTTGTGGGGTGATAGAGGGGCAATTGAATTTATTGATGGGGTCTATTAAATTAAGAAGGGGTGACGGGACCTTTAATGTAATGCTGGGGTGGTTTGGGTCTATAATTGAATGTGGGGCTGGGTGTGGGGAGGAGGGCTATCTATTAAATGTGTATATTAATTATTTAATGCTGGGAATGGTCGTGGGAAATTGTTGTATTAAACGTAAATGCTATTACTTTATTGCTGGGGCTGTTTAGAGGGAGGGTAATAGGTTTATTAATGTTGGGGTTGGTTGGAGGGAAATAGATCTATTTATCAAATGTGAGTACTATTACTTTATTGTTGGGGCTGAAGAGAGGCCTTATTATTAAATGTGGGTGCCCATTTTTTTACTCAATAGGGCATTCAAGGACCCAGACAAGCAACAACTGATCTAAAGACACCAGCCACAGGTGATGAAAGTGACAAGACAGGTAGGAGAGAGCAGGATAGTCTGCCAACTTTCCTGAAACTGGTGGTACAGTCCTGAATTTGGATGACTTTCACGCTTAGTCAGGATTTGGTCCGACGATATGGACAGTTGGGAGGTATGTCCTGCTTCACACTGTGCTGCTTGTGAAGGCAGAACTGTGTGCATCTAACAGTAGTGCACACAGTTTTGCCTGTGTATTGATCTAAAATTTGTCTAAAAGAATAATAATTGTCTTAAGTGCACCAGGTTCCCCAACCATTTGCAGCGCTACATGGTATTAAGTGGGCCTCAGTCATTGGTTTCCCTGGTGGGCCCTTCATGCCCCAGTCCGACACTGCCAGTCATTATTATCATTCAACACTTACACTTGCTTTGTAGCTGGTGCATGTGATACGGATAAAGATCACGTACCTCAGAGATGCCTCTTCAAATTGTAGTCAGTTGTATGCATGCACTTACGTTCACTGGCGTAAAGTCCATTTCTGAGCATGTACATAACAATTTCACTGAAAATACAGCACACAACGGGACTTACGTTCTTTAATGAATCAGGCCCAAAATGGCTAACTTCATGTATGTAAAATGGTGCATATAGAATAAACTATACAGATGTAACACACAGCGGGCCTGATTCATCAAGTCACGTATCTTCTTATTTTGAGCGTATCATAGGCAAAATCACTCTACGCATGTCCATACCTGGGGCATACGACCATGAACGCAGCCATGTCCGCTCCATCTTCGAACGCAAAGGCCACTTATTACAGCCTATGATTTTGGGGAGTGAACGGGACGGGGAAGGGGCATTTTGCTGTAGTCACTGAACAGTAAGAATGTGCTAAACCCAAGCACATGCCACCACATCCGAAACCAGCTCTGGCCATCTCAAAGCTACTTGTTTTTCTGCCGTATCTCTTGCTACAGCTACAGGGCTAGTCTAAGTACTGAGCAGTAGCGATGACCGTCTCGTATGCATGCTATAACATGTGTTTGCAATAACGATCAACTGTATAAATGTATTTTATGCTCAGTAGACAATGAAAACATCCTAATAAATGTATTTCTTTGAAAAAATAAAAAATAGTTTTATCCGTAATGCCTATATTATTAGTAGGTGACAATAATTCAATATATTTTTTTTTCTGTGCGTTATTTTATAAATTAATAATCCACATAGTTATTGGACGTATCCTGCAGTGTCTTATGTAATAGAGCACAGCAGACTTACACCTGTTTTCAACAGCATACGCATCTTGAGATCCGTGCCATGATGAATTTGTGAGTGTGGAAAGCCTAAATACGTGCGTTTAATACTAAACGCAGGTTGTGCTCAGTATGTGTGCTTTGATGAATCAGGCCCAGCAAGTGTAAATATGTTTAGTTATGTGCTAACATAATACATTATGTATATACTTTGTATAACTCATGCACAGTAAATCATAAAATTAGCAAACACAGCAAATACAATTACGGAATATGAGAAGACAACACCACATGTTTAGAAGTCAAAACATCTATGTTAAGGTTTATATCACATACACTAATGATACTTGGCAGAATACCAATCTGTCTGTTTCTGTGAGAATCAAGGTTGAATTTGCAGCTTAACTTTGTCACATAGATATGTTTTCTATTTTGAACTTGTAATAAAAAGAAATCCCATATTGAACTACACCATGTTCAAAGTACTTACATTGTAATTAACCCTTACAACTATGTACTTAATGAACACTCCCATAGAACGCCATCAAATTTTGCAGAGTGTACACACTTGTGAGCAGACAACGTCTAAATTAATTTTCATTCAAATTGGACCTATTCGCTTACCTATATATGGAGCACCAATGGCAGAGCATTTACTAAGATTGTTGGCTTGCATTAAGCACACTTTGAGCAATTGATTTTAACGCCAGTACATACAAGGCTTTGTGGTCCTTTTTTAAATACCACTATTAAAGAATAGTAAAATATTAACCATCACATTTTTCATTTTTTTTCTACAGATAATAATTTAAAGAATGTCAGAAAACTCTTATGTTTTGGTATACAGGAAATTGTGTTGAAGATCATACCAGCAGAGAATACTGATATATCTTTAAGTGTAAGTAATATATATTTTGAAGTATAAGTAATTTGAAGTAGTTGTAAGAAGTTAAGGCATATGAATACAATCCTAAATGTTGTTTTCATATTTATTTATAAAATGTTTGTTACCACTAAAATGTCATTTTTTCAATAGACTTGGTTAAAGGATTTTGATCCATCTACTGTGGCGATAACTGTTTCTGTGTATTACGACTTCATGAAGTTATATTCCAAAACAAGTGTTTTGAAACCAGTTCTGTTGGAAAATGTCAAGAAAGATGAATCCACAGAAAAGGAACTAATTCTGTTTCATTTGCAGTTTAATGGTAAGCCATGTTTAAAAATAGCATTAGGCTTATAAGTATGAAGCATATCTTTGAGTCGTGTAGATAATATTAATTAAAATGTGTTGTCTAAAATGAGATGTGCCCATCTTGCACCTATATTGGATACCGGTGGTACTTATTACCACGACAATGTCAACCCCGACAACCTTTTAAACGGCATGGCAATAACGATGGCTATAAGGCCTACAGTACTAAAATGCCTACTTACCATATGTCAGACATGCATTTTGTAAGGAGCGTGAAATGACCGTGCAGTGTCCAATTCAAATGCCCTAAACACCTACAGTATGATATTACGTCATTTACTACGGACACACTGAAAATGACGGTTTTATAGCGGTAATAACCGGACCCGGCCTGTATAATGGATTACAGCCCAGGACCACTACACGGTCATTTCAAAATCCGGACAAACTGCATGTCTGACCTATGGTAAGTAAACTGTAAAAAATTATTTTATTGTAACCATTAATAACATTCTGAAATGTTAAATAGTATAAAAAGTATAATTTTTTTTAAATGTATGTTTATTCATGATTATAATATTAACAGGTGTTTTATGTATAGTAATGATGGTTGTGTATGTATGCTAGAATATGCGTTTGCAATCAGGAGCAACTGTAAAAATGCATTTTATGTACAGTAGACATTAATAACATCCTAATAAATGTATTTTATGGAAACTTTTTTTTCTCAACAACTTTTTTTTACTTTTTAACGTTTTGTCATTAATGACTATATTATTAACAGGTGACATTGATTTTCTGTGCGATCTTTTGGGACTTTATATTCCACATATGTATTGGATGAATCCTCTAGTGTATTGTCTGTTAGAGCAGAGCGCACCTATACCCGTATTCATCAACAGACGTATCTTTACATCTGGACATGCGTATAGCGGATTTATGTGCATTTTAGCAAAAAATGCACAATACGTTTGTTTTGTGTACCTTAATGGACCAGGCCTTCAATGATTAAACTTGTTCAAAATACACACAACTTATTGTAGTTCCACAAATGCATTAAAAATTGTAGTATTGGAGCATAATAATGATAACAAAACAAATAGAAAATAAGCAATAATAAAGAAAAATATAAACTCATCAGTGTACTATGAATCTCAAACCATATTTAAAGTAAATCGAAATATATTTCCTAAATCAGTAGTATAGGTTGTATCAAAGGAATTGAGGAATAGCATAAAACTATATTTAACATATTCAGTACATTCTTCTGTACCAAGCAGAATTAAAAAAAATAAAATAGTAAAATGAATATTTAAATGATCCATTATACTAAGTCAAGCCATGTAAGCACGTGAACTGCAGTTGTTTATTTGTTATTTATCAGCAATAGAATTAATAGAAGCAGATTTCCAGAGCTGCACTTGTCACCAAGTGGAGGTGAGTAATGCGAGCCTAGAAATTATATGCTGCACACTATGGATGAGTACATCTGGCTTGGGGCAACTGTGCTGCACACAAAGGTTCAGATGATGCTAGCCAGGGATGAGTAGACTACGCACTGAAATTGAATTATGCTGGCCTGTGGCAAAAATCTTAAAAACAAGGAACAGGCACTGAAATACAAAGGTGCTGGTCCTGCTATTCTCATTGTTGGGCTCCTTACAGTTGGACACTTTTGCGCCCAAGCTTAAACAGGAAAAGAGGCATGCATGTAATAAAGTATAAGTTCAGTCAGATGCATCTTAAGATGCCCCTATCTGTGCATCACTTGCCTTTGCTCCAGGTGTAGGTCAGGAGTAATAGGTTTGTCTATTTATGCCCAAGGATAGTGTATAAAAAGCGTAGAGATGCGGCTTGAAGGTATTAGTAGTAAATGTGAACGTTTCATTAACTTATTTGTACACAATATAATAATGTAAGTGTCATATACATAACGGGGAATAGTGTATCGACACTGTTATTAATAAATGCGAAGGTCACATGTTTCATATACCATATAATTAAATACAAAAACAAACACATATTAAATTAGTTTGTTTTCAAATTGTAATCTTCTTTCCTACCACAGTCCAAATAAAAATATCAATTAAGTAATACAAATGGATGGCCGCAACTTCGTATAATATAGCAGCCATAACAATTATTTAAGTACAACATCTAGAGTCCATAGATTGTAAGCTTGCGAGCAGGGCCTTCTTACCTCTATGTATGTATGTATGTTTTACCCAGTATTGTTTTATTACTGTTTGTTCCCAATTGTAATGAGCTATGGAATCTGTTGGCGCTATATAAATAAATGTTGATGATGATAGAGGGGTCAAACTGCAATCAACCAATCAGAATCAGCTATCTTGTGCTGCTGATAGTCATCATCGTTATTGTATCTTGATACAACAGAACTCAAGCAAGGAGAAAGGTGTGTATTTGTTTGCATCAAGGTCCACCTCAGTCGCAGTTATGTGAACCTATCCTTACTGAACCTGGCCAACGCTCAACCACCCCTTCCCTTCCCCATTCCGCCTTTCCAGTCACAAGTTTAAGATGTGACAGAATCTGCAATAGACATCAAATATTGTTCAGGAAGTTCTTTGTAACACTTTTGTGGATGTTCCAACAAATGTCTTGCACCTGTAGGTTGCTTTGCTTTCATCCTTCTGTCCAGTTCATCCCAAATCAGCTCAATGGGGTTTAAGTCCATGATATGAAGCCTACCATCTTGTTCTTTTCCTGGATAATCTGGATGTATGATTTAGATCATTATCTTGCTGTAGAATAAACCAACTAGGCGTAGACTAAAGGGTATTGCATGGCACTGCAAAATGCTTTGTTAGCCCTTTTGGTTCAGTTTGCCAGCCACTCTGTGCAAGTTGTTGACTGTGGATCCAGCAAAAGAGCCCCAAACCATCATGCTTCCTCCTCCATGTTTGACAGATGGTGTCACACACTGAGGAACCATCCTTTCGCTTACTCGGTGGTGTACAAAAACTTTACATAATGAACCAAGGATTTCAAAGTCCATAAGACCTTGTTCCAGTCTTCAGTAGTCCACTGGTAGTCCACTGGTGGTGCGTCATGGTCCAGGCAAGCCTCTTTTTCTTATTTTTCCATCTTAGCAATGCCGTTCTTACTGCCACTCAACCTGTCAAACATGCAGCTCGAGGTCTTGTCTTCACCTTGGCTTGCTTTGGAATTTCTCTAAAGGAAAGGCCTCCACTTTTAAGGGTTATAATGATCTTCCTGTCTTCCTTTGTTAATTGCCTACTTCATGCAGTACAATATTGTCCAACTAATGCTTAAGATGATTTAATAACGATTTGTTCCAACACTGCTTTTACAGAGACAGGGGGCTTGTAAACAATTAATCAACAAAACTTGGGACACCTGTAGGAATTTTTTGCATCAGCTTTCAAAGCTTAATATACCTTTAATTGCTGCAGAGCAGCTGAAAGTTAACCCATTATTTGTTCCCTGAAAAAGACCTGACATTTACTTTATTATTACATTATTTTTCAGTGTTTGCTAACCTAAACTGTTTTTTTAACCTCTGGCAGTTTACCACTTATCTTGCATTGCTTAAATTTCAATAAAACCTGAAAAATTGGGGGTGTTCTAAAACTTTTGCCTGGTAATGTATGTATGCTGTTTTCCTGATCCTTGTATTTTTTCCTATGCCTTATGCACTTTGTTTCCAGGTTAGTTATGAGTTCCTTGTAGAGAACACAGCATTCTGTAGTGGTAGTAACAAGGATGAAATTTGGATAGGAAGAGATATTCCTGGGTGTTGCCTTCGGTCAGTGGTCAAACAGACTGAGTGGTGCGTCAGACCCAGGCTTATAAAGGCCAGTTCAACAGTTCCAGTGTGCAAAATAACATTATCACTGATCGAGATATTCCATTTTATGACACATTAGCCTCTGTTTCAGATTCAGCATTTTTGCTTTATATTAAACCATTTGGTTAAATTAGCCATTTTGCCATTGAGGTACAAGTAAATAGTCCAACCAGTTTTTAGGCTATAAAGGCTGTGTTGATTTATATATCAAATGCTGTGAGCCACCACAGACAAATAAGCACATGGTTTGACCACAGGAACAGCTGATGAAGTGATGACCACTTCCTGTAACAGTGCTCTGCCCAGAAACCTACCTTTTTTATACAATTGCTTTCTTACACACATTGGAGCCCATGGACATGCAAGTTCTGTGTGACCGCTGACCTTTTTCCCTCACTATGGATTTTGTAATGGAATTGCAAAGAATGGCTGAGTTTGTTTGGATGAGACTGTAAGTAATGGAGCTTGGTGGTGTACAGTGTTGTGTTTGAATGCAATATGTATAGTTTGTGATGTATGAGAAATTGTGAGTGATTTGTCTTTGTTATTGTATGTGATATAAATGAAATTATTTGCATTTATGTAGGACTGTGTGTACTAAATAGGAGCAAATGATTAAGGCTATTATCTGTGCATACTATGAAGTTTGTATGCCGCCTCCCCCACAGCTTACATCCTTTCCCCAAAACACACACATACTACACAATACCATACAATACACGCTGGCACACACATATTAAAATACTTCTATATATTTAAAATAAAACAATGAATATAATGTATTAACATCTACATCATACCTTCTATGCTAATAGAGTTAACAAAACTTGATTTTGTATGTTATGATTGCTTACTACACTGTTTTATATTATGTACAAGATTATTATAATTAGAATGTTAATTAGAAAACAAAATATTTTAAATGAAGCTACATCTTGCATGCAGTCTTGATATTAAGCATAAGCTTATGATATATTGGGTCTGCAGATTTACAGCAGAAAAGGAATTAAACCGGAGCCTACCTTGTCGAGCAATTTAATGATATTAGTAATAATTAAGTTATTAAATAGTCATTTGTCTCACTATTAGACCCTCAGTGATCCAGAGAGTAATAACCACCCATTATCCTTTAGCAATCACACACATGTGGACGCACTCACTGTCATTGCAGCCATGCTGGTGTGTATCACAACTGTGCATGAGCCAGAGTGCGTCACAATTGTAGGCAGGCCCACATGAATCTTAAGAAAAAAAATATTGTGGTAAGGCGTGTGTGTGTGTCTGTTGTAGAGGCTGGATGCAGATTGCTCTTTAACATCTTCATTTATTTAATTATTTATTAGAGTGTATACTGTATTGCTACTGGAATCTCCTTGATGTTGTTACAGGAAAACACTAGAGATGCTCACTGACCCACGTGAAGTGGTTTTGGTTTTGGATGTGGATTAGCTTCGTGATTTGGTTTTGGTTTTGGCAAAACCACCCTCGTGTGTTTTGGTTTTGGATCTCTATTTTTTTTAAAAAATTGATAAAATATGCTAAAATCACATAATTTTGCTCTTTTTTTGTTCCTACATTATTATTAACCTCACTAACACTAATTTTAAGTCATTTGCAGTAAATGTGGACCACCTCACAGGTCACGTTATCATTTTCATACACTTTCGGACAAATACTGCAGCGACCTGGCTGGATGCTAAGCGACAGAGCAATGACTCAAACACATGGCAGTTCCTAGCACACCTAGGACACATTGGGGCCGATTTATCAAAGGTTTACCCCCTATAAAATCCCCGAAAACTGTTGTTTTTGGGGATTAAACACTAATTTGCTATTTATGATAGTAGCATTGCAGCAGCTGCTTTGCATCTCCTATCGTTTTACTAAGCACTCCCCATAACAATGTATGGGGAGTGCTCAGTAACGCTATTTAACAATAAATGTAATTAACTTTTCAAACATGCTGAAGCTGGCGTACATTATCATTAATGAAAAGTTTCAGTGCTGTCAGCTCTGCTCCGAAGAGCAGACCTGGACAGCGCATGTGTGGAGGGATCACATGATCCCTCCCTGTCACTCACCGCTCGCTCTCTGCAACTATAGTTGCAGAGAGAGAGCAGAGATGTCTGTGCGCTTGCCCGAGGGTTTCACTCGGCGCATGCGCACTGGAGTAAGAAGAGGAGCCCCGTTGACCGCATACTGCTTTGGGAACGAAACAGCAGTGGTAAATATGTTTTCCACTTCACAGGAACAGCAGTTTTTCGGAACTGCTGTTCCTGTGTTGCTTTTTTAATAAATATGAGAAATAGTTCAATACTTATCAATGCGATAAGGATTGAAAACTATTTTTCATATTTTGCGAGTTTTGATAAATGTGCCCCATTGGCACACAGCAGTGGCAGAAAAGAAAAGTGGTGCAAGATGGAATTGTCCTTGGGCCCTCCCACCCACCCTTATGTTGGATTTTAAAAAGGACATGCACACTTTTACAAACCAAGCCCTTCAGCCACAAAAGTGCCACTCCTTGTGGCTAACGTGCTTGGTTTGTTTGGGCCCCTACAAATCAAGGTAACAATGGGCTTAAGCCACCTAAGGTAACAGTGCTGTTAATTAACTCTACTGTGGCAAGATGTTGTTGTCATCATCCTCAGCCTCAACATCTTCATTAGCGTCCTCATCGGCTACACAAATATCCCTCTCATCCTGTTCCAATTCCAAAGTGGCATCCTCAATTGGTGTATCACTAGGACTGTTCAGGCTCACATCTGCAGAAATGCTGAAAGGAGCCTTCTTTATGGGTACACTATCAGAATGGTCACGATTTCACATAGCACTCGTGGATGGACTCTACTCAGGGATTAGTGTCTTTTCTGATTCTAAACATACATTTTCCTCTAGTGCCTTGCAGTTTTCTTCCAGCTCGGTTTTTACACGTAAAAGTATTTGTGCACCACTTTTGGAGTCTGAATTACTTGGTCTTGCTTGACCTTACAAGAAGATGCCTCAGTAACAATTTTAGATCTCGCACTCATAGAGAAGGCCTCATTCTTTCTTTGCCACTGCGTGTGTAGAATGGCATGTTGGCAATTTTTTTTTTTGGGCAGATAACTTTTCCTGGATTACAGATCTTCTTTTCTTCACCATGGTAAAAGGTGTTTTTTTTTTAATGTTTTTTTCTCTGACTTAAAAAGACTATGTACTTTTACATAGGCTTTACCAGATGACGTACAGGGATTACTATCCTATGCTGCTACTATACTATGCTGATCCTCTTCTTCTATGTACTGCTGTGAATCCAATTGGATAACACCATACACTTTTTGGTGCAAATTTAGAAGAAAAGCCTGCAAGGACTAGTATTTGTATTTCAGCAATGACAATTAGCAATGGAGCTCTTGTCTTTGGGTGTATATAACACCGCACACTTTTTGGTGCAAATTAAGACAAAAAGCCTGCAAGGACTCGTATATTTGTATTTCAGCAATGACAATTAGCAATCAAGCTTTTTTTAACACTGCTACCACCCTCCTCTTTCAATTCTGTAAGTTTGCCTGCCGAACTGCTCTACACTCTATTCTACCCCTTCTGTATCGCTCTCTCACATGGCGCTAGATCACCGTGGAGGGCAGTATTTATAGATTCCAAAACTCCCAAGATCCGAGATCCAACGACATCACAATGACATTTTGCCTCATTTTGGAATCCGAACAAGCGCGAAAGTACAGAGCCGGCTCGGCTCGGTACTCTGATCCCCTAAGTTCGGGTGTGTTCTGTGTCTGAGGAACCGAGCTTGAGCAACTCTAGAAAATACATGTGAACTGTCCTCTTTCTTGTGTGGATGTCCCTATTTCTCTGTGAGCATAAAATAAATACATTGAAATTATTCAGCCCTAATTGAGCCAATGCTTGCAGGTTTATACTGTGTAAATAACAAAGTATTGATACACAAATGAAAAACAATCCAAAAACAGTGGATTTTGTGATGTACATTGGATGCCTTACTTTTTTACTAGTGCGTCTGGATGGCCTGCCCACTGCACTTTATGGTGTAGGCCTTCTCTTCCTTCTCCAGAGACACATCAACAAATTAGAAGTGCACAGACTTGTGCAGCAAATTCTTGCACTGTGCAAAAGTGTAAATGTCAAATAAAGTCCAACCTCCTACCACTTTATTGCTCATCAAAATTGTCAGTTTTATTTGTGAAGCATATTTATTGCAATACATCAGTGCACCTGGAAAAGTGCCTCTCTGTCAAACTGCAACATGGTGTTTTACAATGAGTCCCATTAAAGTATAGGATGAGAGCCGAGCCCAGCAGCTCTGAGCTAGAGCAAAATTCAAGAGCATTAAAAATTTACCCTTTTCACTCAACCATTTCTATAATCCTACTTTACAAAAGGAAATCTTATTTCTGCACTGCTCCTGCTATGTCGCTGAAAACACCATGCTGCCATTCAGCGCCACTATTTGGCCCATGCACACTTCTGACTTTTGGAAATGCCAACATCTTTTCCGCAAACCCGTGTGCTTTGGCAGAGAGCCAGGTGAATTTTTGCAAATCATGGCTTTTGGGGTATGCAAGGCTGATTTTGCTCAGATCAACGTTTTTCATTTTGTAACGAACTCCAGTGATGTGCAAACTGGTCAGTTAGCTCCTCTGTCAGGTTTATTGTGAATTTTGGCATTGAACATTTAGGGGAGGAATTCAATTCCCTGCGTTGTTCTTTAGAACACTATTACTATTACTACGGTAATCTCAACAAAGAGGTGCGAGCAAAAATCTGCGTTAAAATTACCGTAGTAAGAAACTAAAGAACAATGCGGGGAATTGAATCAACCCCTTGTAGCTATGCAGGATGTGCAGTCTGCAAAACCATTAGTGTTAGAATAATACAAGGACAATTTGATTTTGAAATGAGGGTCTATTTTTGGGAAACACAGACTTGCAACTCTCTCTGCCTCAGCTGCAAACACATATTAACCTTGGCTTTCTCTTCTTTGTACATGTTTGACAATGGAGAGAAATTGTAAGGAATTTCCAGTCAATAGATACATTTGGCCAATGTCCAATAACAGATAACAACAGCTCTGTCTCTGCTGCACAGCAAATACAATGCAATAATTAATGTTTATGGAATATTTTGCATATATATATCATCATCATCATCATCATCATTTATTTATATAGCGCCACTAATTCCGCAGCGCTGTACAGAGAACTCATTCACATCAGTCCCTGCCCCATTGGAGCTTACAGTCTAAATTCCCTAATATATACACACACTCACACAAAGACAGACAGAGAGGGAGACAGACAGAGTGTTCTAATCAATTTTTGATTGCAGCCAATTAACCTACCAGTATGTTTTTGGAGTGTGGGAGGAAACTGGAGCACCCGGAGGAAACCCACGCAAACACAGGGAGAACATACAAACTCCACACAGATAAGGCCATGGTCGGGAATCGAACTCATGACCCCAGTGCTGTGAGGCAGACGTGCTAACCACTAGGCCACTGTGCTGCCCACATATATATATATATATATATATATATATATATATATATATATATATATATATATATATATATATATATATATATATATATATATATATATATATATATATATATATATATATATATATTTATTACATGGCTTACATGGCCAAAAGTATGTGGATACTCCTTCTAATTAGTGTGTTTGGCCATTTCAGAAAACACATTCATAACATGTGGATAAAATCAAGCAAGCAGCCATTCATACCCTATAGTCAAATATTAGCAGTAGAATGTGTCATACTGAAGAGCTCAGTGACTTTCCACGAGGCACCTTGCCAATAAGTCAGTGTGTCAAATTTCTGATCTACTAGAACTGTCCTGGTCGGCTAAGTGCTGTTATTGTGAAGTGAAAACATCTGTGCTCAGAAAAAGTATAAAGTCATTATATTCGTAATGACTTTATTTAAAAAAACAAAAATGTATTCAATTTATTAATTTAAAATGACAGGCAGCCATTCTCGGTAGCATGTTGTTTGCCTCCTGAATATGACGTGATATGCCGATAGCAATTTTCATGTAAGAGTCCTGTTTTTCACAAAATGGCTTTAGAATTGTTTGTAAATCCGTTTGCACCATGTTAGATGCAGCATATATAAGATTTGCATATGCATACTACTTATACATATATTTTGAGTTGAGCATACCTTATACTTGTGTCTACTTGTGCTGAGAGAGGTAAGTCAGGGGCGCTCATGTGTAACCAATGGGCGTGAAGACGCACGTTAACTACATCTTGTAGAGATGTGGTGATTTTGACCTTTAATTATCTTTTAACAACCATAAAAATGTAACTGTACAGATACATTTTTGTGTAACTTTAAATCAGACCCAATATGTCTATTTTACACCTTGCCCAAGCCCAGGAATGGCTGAATTCTGGATTTTACAATTGGCCTGTTAATTATATGTTGATTAGAAAAGTCATGTAAAGTGTTCTAATAGTGTACCGTATGGTGTACTGTATGATGCTGTATGCAGACCAGTGTTATATTATTTGTTTAATACATGGCAACAACTTACCTGAACTGTAAGCAACTAGATGATGATATGAAATTCCTTTGACATTAAAATGAATTGGTTTTCAAGCTTTTAGCTCTACAGCAATCAGAATCAGCATTAACAATCAGTATAAGTATGAATCCATTAGACTAAATTTACATACATAGGCAGTTATTTTCTTTGCAGTTAAAGGAAATACATTTACTTCTTTATATTGTTAGAGGTTAAAAAGGTACTAAAGGATTTAAACCTCTTGCTAGAACTAAATGTATTAACAGGATCTGTGGATACTCTCAGCTCTTAAGTCTGTGGTGATAGCATTGCAAAGAGAACAATGGAGAATTTGTGGTACTGATGTAGCTGAAGGTTGTTTATACAATCACACTTGTATCTCATAACTATTTTTATGGTATTCTTTTATATTTTTTATTATATTCAAATCTTTAAAATTCTGCATTCACTTATTTAAACTATGAATATTTGCTGCAGGTTATAAAGTTGGGGTCATTGTTAACCATTAAATATATTAGAGATTTGTTAATGCTAGAGATTATTTCATTTTGCTAGATTTAGATTGAATAAGACATTCATTCTATGTTCCTAAATTTTATTACTATATAGATTGACTTTCATTGGTTTCCTTTCGTTTTAATCACTTTAGTATTTTCTACTGGACTTAAATGTGTCACAATTGTAATTGCTTAGTGCATAATCCACCTGAATCTAAACATGTCTACCCATGTGACCAATTTCAGTGGATAAATTGTTACGTGTGTTTATCCAAATTATATCAAGTAGACAATTCTCCTCTATTATGCTTACAATACAATTGGCATAATTGTGTCGTTAGAAATGTAAACACTAAAGAACAGTGCATAGCTTCTGTCTCTTTTTTTCCCCTCACTTCAAATTTTAAACTCTTACAAGCCGGTCCCTCTTCACTATTGTAATGAACCTTTTGTTTCTTATCAACCAGGATGAACCTTTTGTTTCTTATCAACCAGTTATACTTCTTAAGTGGGAGAATTTGCCTTCTGTGATTCTTGTATAATGTTTTCTTCATCACATTCTACACTGACTTGTCAGATGCTTGTTTAGCATTGTCATTTGCTAATTTGGTACATGTTTTTAGAATTTAGATTTTTTTGCCCCAGAGAGTTCAATAGCCAAACTGTTGTAATAGAAAGACCTTCATTCTCAAGTGTTTTCTTGAGTTTTAATGATTGTTTTCTAACAGTTCTTCTTTTTTATTACACCCCATCCTCACTTGTCACAATCCATATACTTTGCAGAAAGGTAGATAAATCATACTTGCAACCTTTAAAAAGTGAATTCCGGGAGATCCCGGGCAGGGGGCGTGTGGTTGGAGGGCCGAAGCACTAATTTTGGCCCCGCCCCTTGTGACAAAATGCCGTTTTTGTTGCAGGGCAAAGGACCAAAATGACGCTATTCACAGCGAATCGCGTCATTTTGGCGAGTAAGTTCCAGTATGCGGGATACTTGCCAGCTCTCCTGGGAGTCCGGGAGACCTACCCGACTTTTGTGAGTCTCCTGGGCACTCCGGGAGTGTTGGCAAGTATGAGATAAATATGTACTTCCTTCATTATAGATCACTTTTTATTTCTATATCACCCCTCACTATAATTTCAGTTTTTGCAGTGCACAGTAGTTACTGGAAGCCTACCACTAAAATGAAATTCATAAATGATTGCTATAAGCAGTTTGCGAAAAAAATGTTTGAATCTTTTGTTTTTTCATATAGCAGGAAATTTGTCCTCCCAGTCTTCATGCATCAGTGTGACAGTATGTTGTTGGAGGATTATGCGCCTTCCCCTATTTTAAGGTAGCAACACATTCAAGGGCAATTTTGTCAGCCAGTTGGGAGTATGTAGGCCAAATTCACTTGAATTTGCTGAGTGTGTGGGGCACCATCTATAAACAAAGATGGCCAAGAATGTCAATCTATCTATCCATATTTTAATAGTTCCAGGCTGAAAATCAAGTTGGCCATGACTATCTCTGTGTGTGTCTGTGCTGTGATTGGCTGACTGCACTAATGAAGCCCATTTAATCTGGCCAATTAACCTGAAATCCGAAAGGTCAGTTCTGTCTGATAACTTACAGTCTGGCTTCTTGTTTGCTCCAAATCTCCTCTTCACATCTTCACTGACAAGATCCAAAACCACAAGATCCAAAAATGAGTTTCATGAAATACTCTGTGCTGACGTTAAAATTCAGAAGGTGTGATTGGGCACTTCAAAACTAGGGTGTCACGGGCACTAGGAGTTTATACCCGAGTTTCACCTGATGTTATAACTGACAGAGGGGCGGTGTTGACCACGGACCTCAGGGCAGTTAGGTGAATGATTGGAATGAAGATAACAGCAGGAAAGTAGAGAATGTCTTATGAAGTCAATGACTTGCAGCTGTTGATGGTGGAAGGTCAGCGACTTGGAACTGTAGAGAAGAAGCGATATAGCTTCAGACGAGATGAGAGGACGTGAGTAGGTGAAGGTAGCTCGTGGAGGAGTCAGTGGTCTGCGTACAGCAAGTTGTACCACTGTAGTGATGAGGAGGTTGTCCTGGTGCAGGTAGGTAGTAGGGTAGTCGGTGGTCTGCGTATAGCAAGTTGTACCACCGCTGTGATGGGAAGAGTTGTACTGGTGCAGGTAGGTAGCGGGGTAGTCGGTGGTCTGCGTATAGCAAGTTGTACCACCGCTGTGATGAGGAATGTCCAGGTGAAGGTAGGTAGCAGGAGAGTCAGTGGTCTGCGTATAGCAAGTTGTACCACTGCTGTGATAGGAGGACTTGTCCAGGTGCTGGTAGGTAGCAGGGAAGTCAGTGGTCTGCGTGTAGCAAGTTGTACCACTGCTGTGAGGAGGAATGAGGACTTGTGCAGGAGAGTGGTGAGGAAACGGCAAACTGTAGCTGTGTGGAAACAGCGCGAGTAGAAAGGAGTTTAGTACAACACACGTAGGTAAGTACAATGAATAGTCTGTCAATATAGTAGCTGGCTCTGCAGCGTGGAGAAGCGGGTCAGCGCGGATATGCAAGTAATAACAAAGTCAATATGATGAGAGCATACCGCAGCTGAGTGAGAAGCTTGTCCGGGTAAACAGGCAATGTAGCATAGACAGTCTATCATAGGTAACTGTACCTTAGTGCAGTAGTCACGTATAGATCAATAGGTATGCAAGTAAACAATAATAGTCAATAGTGGTTATGCATACCAAGTAGAGCAGGAATCAGCTGGGAAGCTGAAGAAGCGATCAGCGGAGTAGACACGCTGTAGCGGGTATGGGAACCACCGTTGAGTAGAGCAGGGAACAGCTTGGAAACTGTAGACGATCAGCTGAGTAGTAATGCTGGAGCGGATATGGGAACCGCCGATGAGTAGAGCTGGAAGCAGCTTAGAAACTGCAGACACGAGTAGAGCTGGAAGCAGCTTGGAAACTGCAGACACGAGTAGCTCACAGGAACACCTATAGAGAATCACTGGGAATGAGACTCCAAGATCAGGAAACTACCTAAGGCTGCAGGTGCCTTAAGTAGGGTGAGGTGATTGATCCATCAATCACCTTAGTGGTCAGGTGTAGTTGTTAACGGGACCTGCGCATGCGCAGTGCGACAGGATGGCGGACGGCCGCGGTTCAACACAGGTGTAAGCGGGAAAGATGGAGAACCACGTACCAGAGTGGAGGCACTCACACTTCGGTGAGTGACATAAGGACACACAAACGAGCAGGAGATGAAGATTGGTAGCAAGAAAGTGTTTTGATACTACTCAGGTGTACTCTAAAAGGGTCTGCCAACGAGTAACGTCATAAGACGCACTCTGTATAATGGGAGTTATGCATAAAGACTCAAAAGATTTACAATGCTTTGGCTACAACTGTATGTACACTGACATATGGCCATTTGTATAATACTTTTTAGTAAAAAGTTAAACTCAGAGATTTTATTGTTGCTAATATTATACTGGAAAACTACCAAGGCAGTCAATCTGATTTAACCTTTTCTTTGTCTTTTAGACCTGTTTGAATTTGAATCCATAGACCTATCGGATTATACAAATGACACAGAATCTGGATCAAAGCCTTTTCTTTTAATAAAGGCAATTTATAATGATGGAGAAAGAGGTGTGTCCCCTATTACAACTTAGCATATACACTTAAAGAAAGATTGATACTGTGAGATTGATTTGTCCTTTATTTCAGGACATGTCCTTTCGTGTTAAAGACGTGCAGAGGTACATGGGGAACTATGAACACGGATGGGAATAAAGTCATCTAATTAATTCTATTTATATAATCTGTGTTTTAAGTGGTTGACAGTTGAATATGGCATCAAATATACATTTCTGATGATTAAACAAAATGTACAGCGCTGTAGGTATTATAGGTGCTAGGAGGATTAAGTAGATAGAATTTCCAAAGTTGCAAAACTGAGTCAGTGGAAAAGAGATTAAATATAAACAAGATTTTAATAAAACACATGAAACACAATAAAATCAATAAGCTGTATTTCAGTAAAAATACATTGACCGACAGAGCCCACACAGAATAAATACACAGAGTAAGTATGCTATTGTGACGATACCAGGTTTATCTGACCCAATGCTACCCACTTCATGCTGGCTGGCCAACCAGGGGTGTCTTCCTATGCCAGGGACGTCTACACAGTACCTTCTAAGATTAGTATAGACACTCAGGCAAATGCAGCTAGAAAATAAAGTAATACATTTGTTGTAGTAAAAACAATCACCTGATTATTATGTACACACAGGAAATAAATGCCAGGCAGGTTTACCACATCATCTGTCCCTTACCCCACTAGCTTAAGGAGCTACAGTCACCTGCATGTCCTGACTTAAAGGCCCATGGAGTTCTTCTCTTAGCTGCAGCTGTAGTCCATTGGTAGAGAATGACAACTCAAAACCAGCTACACTGCACCTCCCATGAATCATTCCTCAGAATGAATTCCCCCCACCCCCCTTCTGGGGTGGGTCCTTATATCTAGGGTCTAATTTCCACAGTATTTTCCCCTCCCTAGTCAAACCCCTGGGTCTGTTCTTCTTAACCATTGGTCAGTGCTGGACTGGGGGGGTTGGAGAAGGGAGTGAAGATGAGCTGTCCTTCCACAGAACAATGAACACTAATTAGTTTTCCCCCTACAGTATCTTGCAACCTGATCCCTACCCATAACCCCCTTGCTTCACTTTAAGGACAATGAATAACAACCTCACTGCCACATCACCAATATACAATAAACAATATACATATTTACAATGAGCTACAATGTCCCCTTATCCACGTGTAATTAGACACTGTAGTTGTAGTCTGTTGAGCTGAGGAAAAAAAGCAAGGGATATAAAAATAACTTGCTATAATTCACATTATGGGAGAAAGGAGGAACAGGAGGGTTACAGTGTTATCACACTCGTTTCGTCACAGCTATACATATAAACAACATACTAATGTCCTGACATCAAAAGGAAATATGCGTGTTTTAGTGTATATCTCTGGATAATTGGACCACTCCCAATTTAAGTGATGATTAAGCACAAATTAGCAAAGAAAAAGTTTTTGTTCTTCTGTGTCTCTTGGTGGACTCCACGGAGTCTAAAGACCATCAATCTCTTAATAGTAGGTGGTCCAGAAGAAAGTCTCTTGAAGTCTCAATCCAATTTACCCAGATGCTGGTGTAATACTTGGCCTTTATGGACAATCCTGCTGGCTGGACATTTTCATGGAGAGACTGAATTCCGCAAATTTCAAATAGATTTAAAATAAATATCTGTATCCGGATGTCACTCATTATTCTGTGTGGGCTTTGTCAGTCAATTTATTTTTACTGAGCTACATATTATTGATTTTATTGTGTTTCATGTGTTTTATTAAATCTTGTTTATATTTACATTTTTTTCCACAGATTCAGTTTTGCAACTTAACTTTATTAATCCTCCTGGCATCTATAATACCTACAGCGCTGTATATTTAGTGTTGTTTCTTACTAGTTTTCCTTGAGGAGTTCACACTCTTATTTACAGCTGCAGCAGGTAACTTAGAGTCAGTTTTAGGTTTTTCAATCTATTAGATTGCTTAAAAATACTCTTTTGAGCACTTGAAGATATTATTTTGGTACATTTCTGATCATATTTGTTGAACAAATTATATGTTTGGAAGAAATAATTATATACATTTTGCAGTATTCAGTAGACACAGTTAATTTACACCATGGGTTCCCAAACTTTTGCAGTTCGCGGCACCCTTAGACTCTCCATAATTTTTTCAAGGCACCCCTCCAAAATAATCACTGAGCAGTCCTGTTTTATAAGTAGTTGGGTCAAAAAATTGTAATAAGTATTTAGATCAGGACAGAAATACTTATTTAGTTGTATGCAAAAATGCCCCCTCTGCATCCAGACACTCTGCCCCCTCTGCATCCAGACACTTTGCCCCCTCTGCATCCAGACACTTTGCCCCCTCTGCATTCAGACACTCTGCCCCCTCTGCATTCAGACACTCTGCCTCCTCTGCATCCAGACACTCTGCCCCCTCTGCATCCAGACACTCTGCATCCAGACACTCTGCCCTCTCTCACGCTTCCCTCTCTGCCCTCTCACGCTGGTCCCCCTCCTCTGCCCCCTCTCACGCTGGTCCCCCTCCTCTGCCCCCTCTCACGCTGGTCCCCCTCCTCTGCCCCCTCTCACGCTGGTCCCCCTCCTCTGCCCCCTCTCACGCTGGTCCCCCTTATCTGCCCCCTCTCACGCTGGTCCCCCCTCCTCTGCCCTCACACGCTGGTTCCCCCTCCTCTGCCCCCTCTCACGCTGATCCCCCCTCCTCTGCCCTCTCTCACGCTGCCCCCCCCTCTGCCCCCTCTCACGCTGGTCCCCCCTTCTCTGCCCTCTCACGCTGGTCCCCCTCCTCTGCCCCCTCTCACGCTGGTCCCCCCTCCTCTGCCCTCTCTCACGCTGGTCCCCCCTCTGCCCTCTCTCACGCTGGTCCCCCCTCCTATCAGATGCCGTACCTGCGCCTCCTCATCACGCAGGGACGAGCGTCTGCTTCCGGGCGTGCGCTCCGTTGCTAAGCAACGGGGACGCTTCTCCCGGCGGCGTAGTGCGCATGCGCGCCCGTCGGCATAGCAACGGGACGCGCTCTGGAGCTTCCTGTCGGCGGTCAGCGCCACTGACCGCCGAATCTCTGCCCACCAATGAGGAGCAGCCACTTCCTATAAATACCTGGCTCTGACACCATTAGGGTGCCAGAGCAACTAGTTATCTAGCCTCCGGCGTTCCTGTGTTATATATATATATCCATATATACCTCCATTACCTGTTTGACTCCTGTTACCGACCCGGCTCTCTCTCTGACCTCGCTCTTGGATCTCCCTGTTGTCCTGCCTTATTCTCCGGTTTGACCTCGGCCTGCTGACTACTCTCCGTCTCCTGAATCTGTACCTTATTGCCCGCTTGGTTCCAGACCCTGCCTGTACGACCACGAATATCTCCGTCATCTCGCAAGTAGCTACCTGGGAGGGCCGCGACCTGCACGTCGTTCGCCGCGAAGTCCAAACCTCCTTGCGGGGGTCCCTGGTGAATACCGGCGGCGTGTTAGACTCCGCGCCTCCTTGTGTAGTTGTGCCAATACTTGCAGGTGTAAATACCTCATTTGTGACAGCTTGCTCTGGCCATGTCAACCGAGATGTCTAACGAACCTTCTGCTCGGGACCTCCTACTTCACTTGGCTCACAGAGTTGAAAAACAGGAGTCTGAGCAGGCGCAGCTGCTTCAATGTATTCAAGGAGTCGCTGCATGCCTCGAGTCTCCAGGCCTCTGTGACATCTGCTCAAATTATTCCCGTGGTGACCTCGGCTCCTGCAGCAACCTCATCCACTCCTGCTGTGGCGTTCACCGCTGCGTTGAAACTTTCGCCGCCGGATAAGTTTGACGGAGAGCCCAAAAGATGTCGAGGATTTCTGAATCAGTGTCTTATCCACTTTGAGTGTAATCCAGCATCCTTTCCCTCGGAACGCATAAAAGTGGCCTTCATTATATCCTTATTGTCCGGACAAGCTCTAGCCTGGGCCTCTCTCCTGTGGGAATGGAATGACCCAATGCTATCTAACGCCTCCACCTTTATCGAGGCCTTTCGGAAGGTCTTTGATGAGCCCGGTCGTATATCTTCTGCTGCCTCCAGTCTCCTAGCCCTCCGCCAGGGATTTTTGACAGTCTGTCAGTACGCTATTCAGTTCTGCACCTTGTCCTCTGAGCTTGCTTGGAACAATGAAGCCTTGGTAGCGACATTTTGGCAAGAGTTGACAGACCGAGTCAAAGACGAGTTAACCTCACGGGAGCTTCCTACAGATTTGGATTCTCTGATCTCCCTATGCAATCGCATAGATCTACATTTCCGAGAGCGTACCCAGGAACGTTCAGCCACCAGACGGACCTCCACTCGCCTTGCTCCCCTGTTACAGAACCCGGTACCTCAGGAGGAGCCAATGCAAATTGGTCGGTCCAGGCTTACCCCAGAGGAACGTCAGCGACGCTTCAAGCAAAACCTGTCACTCACCGGACCGTGAGTGCCTCTTCCCGGACATTTAGGAACCGTGGCCGTCCACCATCCTGAGGGTCTGCGCATGCGCAGCCCTTTTCTATACTTCAGTGTATACCCCTTTAACTTAATTGGCAGATCAGGCAACCTCCCTATATTAAGCACCTGTGGTCACTACCACGTTGCCTGATCTTGGAGTCTCATTCCTCATGAGTCTCTGAAGGTGTTCCTGTATTACTTGTGTATTCAGTGCTGCTGATTCCTATCCGCTGCCTCCGTGCACTACAGTCTTCTACACCACTTCAACGTTATTTTATATCAATGTGACTGTTTGCTCATTGCTATCCGCTGCCTCCGTGCACTCCAGCTTTTACCTCACTCACCTGCTTCTCATCAAGTCTGTTTGCTGATTGCTATCCGCTGCCTCCGTGCACTACAGTCTCCTGCTTGCAACTCGCCTGTGTTTAACATCGTGACTGCCAGCTGACTACTATCCGCTGCCTCTGTGCACTGCAGTCTCCTGCTTGCAACTCGCCTGTGTTTAACATCGTGACTGCCAGCTGACTGCTATCCGCTGCCTCTGTGCACTGCGGTCTCCTGCTTGCAGCTCGCCTGTGTTTAACATCGTGGCTGCCGGCTGGCTGCTATCCGCTGCCTCTGTGCACTTCAGTCTCCTGCTTGCAACTCGCCTGTGTTCAACATCGTGACTGCCGGCTGATTACTATCCGCTGCCTCCGTGCACTGCACTCTCGTCTCGTCGTTGCTGTGCCTTCCTGGAGACTGCCGCTTTTCATTGCCATCTGCTTCACTTCGTGATCTACAGCTCCTGCCCTGCGCTGCACTCCTGTTTTCCATCGCTGTTGGTTCCTGTGGTTGCTACTGGTTACCTCCGTGTGCCGCTGAGTCCTGCCGCTGTGGTCAGCGCTATCGTCCATCTCCTGCTGATCCACTCTCCACGCCTTCACGTGTCCTTGTCCATACAGTTCCTTGTGTATCATTACCTCAGTATTACCAGTGTTGCTAGTCATAGACTTTCCTGAGCATCTCATCGGTCATCATTTCATGTTCCGTGATCACCCAGCTACCAGAGTACCCTATTACCATCTACATTGCTCTGGTAAGCCTAAGATCTGGTGATCCCTGGGTAAAGACTCCTAGTGCCCGTGACAGTAAGATCAGGCCATGACAGACCCAGATTCGGAACCAACAGCTATAGAGATGCTGCGGTATCTGGTTACCCGTATGGAACAACAAGATGTTCGTCAACAACAGTTGCTGCAATGTTATCAGACTTTAGTCGCCCAAGTAACTTCTGTGCCAAAGGTAGCAGCCACTGTTGATCCTTCTGTGTCGTCATCTTCTTCCCCTGTGCCATCCCAGGTGTCTACTGCTTCCACGCTACACCTGCCTACTCCGTCAAAATATGATGGAGACCCCAAAACCTGTAGGGGTTTTCTTACTCAATGCTCAGTTCATTTTGAGCTCCAACCTCAAAATTTTTCTACCCATCGTTCCAGAGTGGCCTATCTTATTTCATTGTTTTCTGGACAAGCTCTCGCATGGGCTTCCCCTCTGTGGGAAAGAAACGATCCATTGTTACAGGATAGTGCCGAGTTTATTTCCACGTTCCGAAGTGTATTCGATGAACCAGGTCGTGTTATTTCCGCTGCATCTAGCATTCTCCGTCTTCGCCAAGGATCTCGCACTGTGGCTCAGTACGTCATTCGATTTAGGATCTTAGCCTCTGAACTTCAGTGGAACACTGAAGCACTAGTTGCCGCCTTCTGGCAGGGGCTTTCCGATAAAATTAAAAACGCACTGACTTCACAAGAACTACCCTCCTCTTTAGAAGATTTGATCTCTCTTTGCCATCGGGTAGACCTGAGGTTTCGTGAAAGAGAACCTGAGAAAACAACTTCGGTTAAAACACCTCTTCTCTCAAATCCTCAATTTCACCCAGCTTCATCTCCGGGGATACCCATGGAGATAGGTCGCTCCAAATTAACTTTAGAGGAGAGGGACCGAAGAATAAAGAATAGACTTTGTATCTATTGTGCCGATTCTACGCATATGCTCAATTCTTGTCCCAGGAAATGCCGGGCTCTAACCAATACTGGGGAGATAAGGTTAGGGTTCCTGGAGTCCTCGCCATCTTCTACGAAATTAAAAGCCTGCACTTTTGATGTTACGATTTCCTCTGCTACTAAAACCTTTGAGTCACAGGCATTGATTGATTCCGGAGCAGCAGGAAATTTTATTTCCAAATCATTAGTAAATCAATGGTCCCTACCAGTGATTACTTTGAGAACACCGATTACTGTGACTGCTATGGATGGATCACGTCTCATCAATGGTCTCATCACCCAGAGTACGTCTCCAGTAAGGCTTCAGATTGGTGGGTTACACCATGAAGAGATTTCGTTTTTAATTCTTCCTGTTACGACAAGTCCGATTGTCCTAGGCCTTCCATGGCTTCAGTGTCATTCTCCCCAGATTGACTGGCGCACTTCTCAAGTTATATCTTGGGGAGCTGAATGTCATCATCGTTGCCTCTCTCAAGTGGTTTCATTCAAAAGACAGCATTCGTCTATTCCACCAGGGCCTCCTCCACAGGATCCTTCATCTACGGATCTGTGTGATAAGGTTCAGTCTGAACGCCGTCCTCCTCATCGGGCGTTCGTGACGTCATCGGACGTTGAAGATGGATCTCAGGAGTCATCTTCAAAAAGTCTAGTGCTGGTGGTTCACGGTCACCATCCGTCTTTTCCGGAATTTCCTGCCCTCCCGCCCACCCAAGTTCCTGCGGTGGAAACTGTTTGTCAGACCTTTAAAAATATCTGGTCTCAGGTCAGAACCTGTTTAAAGAAGACATCTGTCAAATATAAATCTTTCGCTGATAAGAAGAGGCGGGCTATTCCACCACTAAAAATTGGAGATCGTGTCTGGTTATCCACAAAAAATATTCGTTTGAAGGTTCCATCCATGAAATTCGCCCCTCGTTTTATTGGTCCATATAGGATCATTCAAGTTATCAATCCAGTATGTGTGAAACTCCTTCTTCCTAAGAGTCTTCGGATTTCTAATGCCTTCCATGTATCTTTGCTCAAACCTCTTATTATCAACCGTTTTTCAACTCCTCCCTCAGCTCCGCAGCCAGTTCAAGTCCATCAGGAGGAGGATTTTGAGATTACCGAGGTACTAGATGCAAAAATTTCGCGAGGAGTCCTCCACTTCCTCGTTCATTGGAAGGGCTTTGGTCCTGAGGAGCGCTCTTGGATCAAAGCTGAAGATCTTAATGCTCCTGCCCTTTTGAAGAAGTTTTACTCCAAAAATCCGGACAAGCCCGGTTCCAGGCGTTCTGTGCCCACCTTTAAAAGGGGGGGTACTGTCACTCACCGGACCGTGAGTGCCTCTTCCCGGACATTTAGGAACCGTGGCCGTCCACCATCCTGAGGGTCTGCGCATGCGCAGCCCTTTTCTATACTTCAGTGTATACCCCTTTAACTTAATTGGCAGATCAGGCAACCTCCCTATATTAAGCACCTGTGGTCACTACCACGTTGCCTGATCTTGGAGTCTCATTCCTCATGAGTCTCTGAAGGTGTTCCTGTATTACTTGTGTATTCAGTGCTGCTGATTCCTATCCGCTGCCTCCGTGCACTACAGTCTTCTACACCACTTCAACGTTATTTTATATCAATGTGACTGTTTGCTCATTGCTATCCGCTGCCTCCGTGCACTCCAGCTTTTACCTCACTCACCTGCTTCTCATCAAGTCTGTTTGCTGATTGCTATCCGCTGCCTCCGTGCACTACAGTCTCCTGCTTGCAACTCGCCTGTGTTTAACATCGTGACTGCCAGCTGACTACTATCCGCTGCCTCTGTGCACTGCAGTCTCCTGCTTGCAACTCGCCTGTGTTTAACATCGTGACTGCCAGCTGACTGCTATCCGCTGCCTCTGTGCACTGCGGTCTCCTGCTTGCAGCTCGCCTGTGTTTAACATCGTGGCTGCCGGCTGGCTGCTATCCGCTGCCTCTGTGCACTTCAGTCTCCTGCTTGCAACTCGCCTGTGTTCAACATCGTGACTGCCGGCTGATTACTATCCGCTGCCTCCGTGCACTGCACTCTCGTCTCGTCGTTGCTGTGCCTTCCTGGAGACTGCCGCTTTTCATTGCCATCTGCTTCACTTCGTGATCTACAGCTCCTGCCCTGCGCTGCACTCCTGTTTTCCATCGCTGTTGGTTCCTGTGGTTGCTACTGGTTACCTCCGTGTGCCGCTGAGTCCTGCCGCTGTGGTCAGCGCTATCGTCCATCTCCTGCTGATCCACTCTCCACGCCTTCACGTGTCCTTGTCCATACAGTTCCTTGTGTATCATTACCTCAGTATTACCAGTGTTGCTAGTCATAGACTTTCCTGAGCATCTCATCGGTCATCATTTCATGTTCCGTGATCACCCAGCTACCAGAGTACCCTATTACCATCTACATTGCTCTGGTAAGCCTAAGATCTGGTGATCCCTGGGTAAAGACTCCTAGTGCCCGTGACAAAACCTTTGCTTATATTGCGGGGATCCTGGTCATACCTTATCTTCTTGCACCAAAAGACCGGGAAACGCCTCCTCCTAGTCGGTGGCAGGGAGGCCGACTTAGGAGTTGGAGTTACTACTCCCTACACCGTTTCTGGCACTGATTGCCTCATGCCCATCTCCTTGGACACACCTGTCGGCCCCTTCGAGACCTTAGCCTTTGTGGACTCCGGCTCTGCCGGGAATTTCATCTCTGCCACTCTGGCATCGCAACTCCAATTAAGAACACAAAAATTGCCTCAGCCGTTATTTCTCACCGGGGTGGATGGGAATCGGATCTCCAACTGGTCAGTTTCCCATATCTGCTCTCCTATCCGGTTGATGGTAGGGGTACTACATTCTGAAGTCATCGAGTTCTTGGTTCTCCCTCGTTATGTTAATACAGTTATTCTAGGATTACCTTGGCTCAAGCTTCACTCACCCCAATTTGATTGGAATCGTGTGATGGTTACCTCTTGGGGCCCACAATGTTTCAAGTCCTGCCTCTCTGGCCTGAGACCTGGCCACTCCTCTCTCCCATGTCGCCTGACATCTCCTCAGATTGAACTACCATCTGCATATCTCTCCTACCAAGATGTATTCTGCAAGGCCGCTGCCGAGGCTCTACCTCCTCACCGTCCCTGGGATTGCTCCATTGAATTATTACCAGACAAACCTCTCCCTAAAGGCAGAATCTACCCTTTATCTCTTCCCGAGAACTCTGCTATGTCTACTTATATATATCTGAGAATCTACAGCGTGGATTCATTAGGAAGTCCACTTCCCCCGCGGGCGCGGGATTTTTCTTTGTTATGAAAAAAGATGGCTCCTTACGGCCTTGTATTGATTACCGGCGACTGAATGCCATCACCGTTAAGAACAGATACCACTCATCTCTGAACTGTTTGATAGGATAGCAGGATCAAAGATCTTCACTAAACTAGATCTGCGGGGCGCGTATAACCTCATTCGTATACGCTCTGGAGACGAGTGGAAGACCGCTTTCTGCACCAAAGAGGGTCACTTTGAGTATCTTGTGATGCCTTTCGGATTGTGCAACGCTCCTGCTGTTTTTCAGTCCTTTATTAACGAAATTTTTCAAGACCTCCTCTATGTTTCTGTAGTAGCTTACCTTGACGACATCTTAATATTCTCTTCAGACTTGACCAGTCATCGTGGTCATGTAAGGGAGGTCCTCTCTCGTTTACGAGCAAATAAGCTCTATTGCAAACTCGAGAAATGTGTTTTTGAGATGCCACAGATTCCCTTCCTGGACTACATAGTATCGGGGGCCGGTCTGCAGATGGATCCTGTGAAGTTATCCGCAATCCTCAAGTGGCCTAGACCTATGGGACTGAAAGCTATTTAGAGATTTATTGGCTTTGCCAACTATTACCGGCAGTTCATACCGCAATTTTCCTCCATCATCGCGCCTATCACCGCTCTGACCAGAAAACCAGCTAACCCCCAGGTTTGGTCTCCGGAGGCTGTCACCGCTTTTGAAGTCCTTAAGAAAGCCTTCTCTTCTGCTTCTGTGCTTGCTCAACCGGATCAAAACAGACCATTCCTAGTCGAAGCTGACGCTTCTTCTGTTGGTGTCGGGGCAGTTCTGTCGCAAGAGGCTATTTCTGGGAGACTTTTACCCTGTGGGTTCTTCTCTAGAAGGTTCTCTCCCTCTGAATCTAACTACGGCATTGGAGATAAAGAGTTACTTGCAGTAAAATCTGCACTTGAGGAATGGCGTCATCTTCTGGAGGGTGCTCTCTACCCGGTTACTGTTATTACCGATCACAAGAACCTCATCTACCTTCGGGATGCCCGGTGTCTAAATCCCCGTCAAGCCAGATGGTCCTCATTTTTTGCCCGGTTTAATCTAAAACTCACCTACCGTGCTGGTTCTCTGAAATCCAAGGCCGATGCTCTTTCTCGTTCTTTTGACATCTCTGACACTCCACCCTCAGTAGAACCTCCACCAGTCTTAGAACCTTCATGTATTGTGGATATCACTCGTACACCTCCTGTCGGTTGTTCCTTCCTGGAGCCACACCTACGCTTAAAGGCACTCCATTGGGCACATGCCTCAAAATTCGCTGGTCATGCCGGTACAGAGAAGACTCTCTCACTGCTTTCTCGACATTACTGGTGGCCCACTGTCCGTACAGATGTTAGGGAGTTCGTAGCCTCATGCACTACTTGTGCTCAGAATAAAGTACCTAGACAACTTCCCGCAGGACTGTTACAACCTCTCCCAATTCCTGATCTTCCATGGTCTAGCATCTCGATGGACTTCATCACTGATTTGCCACCCAGTAATGGCTACAACACTATTTGGGTCACAGTGGACAGATTCTCCAAGATAGCCCATTTCGTTCCACTAAAGGGTCTTCCAACCGCATCTAAGCTAGCACAAATCTTTATTAAAGAGATCTTTCGCCTCCACGGTTGTCCTCAGGAAATAATCTCTGACCGTGGCGTCCAGTTTATTTCTCGCTTCTGGAGAGCCTTTTGCAAGGATCTAGGTATTGGTCTTAAATTCTCCTCTGGCTATCACCCACAGACCAACGACCAGACGGAGCGAGTAAATCAAGACTTAGAATTATTTCTACGTTGCTTTTCCTCACACAACCAATCCAATTGGAGTCTTCTGCTGCCTTGGGCCGAATTTGCACACAACAACCATAATCATTCTTCTTATGGATATTCTCCCTTCTTCACTGTGTATGGGACCCATCCTATTCTTACCCAGTTTTCCTCCCCACCCTCCGCGGTTCCTGCCGCCCATGCCATGACTCAAGATATGGCTAAACTATGGACTTCCACGAAACAGAATCTTCTAAGATCCGGACATCAGTATAAGTCTTCCGCTGACCACCATAGAAGACTGGTGCCAGTTCTCCAGGTTGGGGACAAAGTGTGGTTGTCCACTCAGAACCTGAAACTACGGGTTCACTCCATGAAACTTGCACCTCGCTTTATTGGATCTTTTTCGGTGACTCAAGTAATTAATTCAGTTACTGTCAGACTCCAACTCCCTCCAGCGCTGAAGATTCACAACATCTTCCATATCTCCCTCCTCAAACCTTTGGTACTCAACAAATTTCATCATACCACTTCTGTTCCTCAAGCCATTCCAACTGCTATGGGCGATGAATATAAGGTTAGTCAAGTCCTTGCTGAACGTAAGATCAGAGGACGCTATCAGTACCTGGTACACTGGAAGGGCTTCAGCCCGGAGGAGAGATCTTGGGTTTTTAAGGAAGATCTGCATGCCCCAAAACTGTTGGCCGCCTTCCTTAAGCGACGCCCTGGACCCGATGTTCTCCCCAATTGTGAGGAGGGGGGTACTATCAGACGCCGTCCCTGCGCCTCCTCATCACGCAGGGACGAGCGTCTGTTTCCGGCCGTGCGCCCCGTTGCTATGCAACGGGGACGCTTCTCCCGGCAACGGGATGCACTCTGGAGCTTCCTGTCGGCGGTCAGCACCACTGACCGCCGAATCACTGCCCACCAATGAGGAGCAGCAACTTCCTATAAATACCTGGCTCTGACACCATTAGGGTGCCAGAGCAACTAGTTATCTAGCCTCCGGCGTTCCTGTGTTATATATATATATATATATATATATATATATATATATATCCATATATACCTCCATTACCTGTTTGACTCCTGTTACCGACCCGGCTCTCTCTCTGACCTCGCTCTTGGATCTCCCTGATGTCCTGCCTAATACTCCGGTTTGACCTCGGCCTGCTGACTACTCTCCGTCTCCTGCATCTGTACCTTATTGCCCGCTTGGTTCCAGACCCTGCCTGTACAACCACGAATATCTCCGTCATCTCGCAAGTAGCTACCTGGGAGGGCCGCGACCTGCACGTCGTTCGCCGCAAAGTCCAAACCTCCTTGCAGGGGTCCCTGGTGAATACTCCGCGCCTCCTTGTGTAGTTGTGCCAATACTTGCAGGTGTAAATACCTCATTTGTGACACCTCCTCTGCCACGCTGGTCCCCCGTCCCCTGTCACGCTGTCCCCCGTCCTCTGTCACTCTGTTCCCGCGTCCTCTGTCCCCTCTGCTGCGCACCAGCCATAGAAGAAACAAACAACACAAAAACTTTCCAATCCGCGTGGCGCCGGGACTCAGCATCCACCTCTCTCACGCAGCTTGTCACTGAATATCGACATTCAGTGATAAGCTGCGTGAGAGACGATGATGCCGGGTCCCGGCGCCGCGCGTATTAAGTTTTTGTGTTGTTTGTTTTTGGCACCCCTGTGACAGCGCCGCGGCACCCCTGGGAGCCGCGGCGCACACTTTGGGAACCGCCGATCTACACTGAAATTAACTCCACTGATGGAAAATATAAGCAATAGGTAAAAGAAACTTTGCTTTGAATCTGTTACTTGTGTGTAGGTCATTCATATTTTGTCTGCTAAATGTGCTACACCAACCTCATGGTTACAGATTCATTATAAATTTATTTAAACTGAATTTGTTTTGGTATGTTACTTAAATATATAATAATCTTACAATCTACTGTTACATACAGATTATTGGTAAATGCCAAATTAATATAATACAATATTATTGATCTCCTGGTAGCCTGCCAAATTTGGTTGTAGTGAGCAGTGTGTGTGTGGGGGGTGGAGGGGTGGGAGGGAATTAGGGATCAGGCTATTATCCTTTTAAACTCACTTGACAGAGGTTGGCTTAATTCTTGAGAATGTATATTTATATTTCCACAATGTAACCTGTAGGGTATACACAGTTTGCTGCAAACCACTTCATGAAAAGCTGTTGCATAGGTTGTTTGAAACCCCAGGGACATATAGAAAATCATGTGGCTTTAGGCAGGTTTTGTGCACTTGTGTATACTGCTGTCATGCACTGATTATGATTTCCTATAGAAACCAGTTGTAATCAGAGAGGAAAATGGAGCCTTTAGATTCACTTTTAAAAAAAAAAATAAAAAAAAAATACAAATGATTCTATTTAAAAAATACATATTGTACATTTTTATGTAATGTTAGCCTTTAAACGTTATAATCCCTTGCTTCCAATTGTTTTTTGGCACATCACTGTAGTTGTACAGATAACATCCTCTGAAAATAATATTATGTCCCTCAAAGTACCATTTTACTGTTTGGTTCTGAGATTCAGGCATGAGAAATCTAATTATTTTTAGTATATTAAAAAAAACAAAATTATGTCTAGTTCATTGATACTTTGGGTTGATGTACATTAATATAACAAAATAAATTATTTCAATTCTATCTATTATAAAAGAGTTATCTTTTTTTTAAGCTCCCCAAGCACTTGGATGGACAAATGTCAGTGCTTTTGAACAGGATACAAGAAGCACTCAAGAAGTATGGAAACCCAGGGAGTTCTCATCACTATTATCATTACATCCTGGGAAAGAGCCAGACAGTATTAATGAGAGCACTCCAGGTATCAGCAGATCAGGTAATTAAGAAATAGACTAGGTTGATTACCAGGAACATGGAAGTGCACATGACATTGTCAATGACAAATAAAATATGTAATAAAATTATCTAACTGCTATATACATTAATTTTCTCAACAAAGAGTGATCATTTGTTCATTAACCTTCCCTTATTTGTTTCAAAAACTGTTTTTAATTTTTAACATCTATGTTTCAGTTTAATATTTTAATTAATTAAAAACTTATAATAGAGCATTTATGAGGTCAGGCACTGATGTTGGATGAGAAGGCCTGGCTCGCAATCTCTCATTGATCCCGCTCTGTGATTTTACGTGATCTTGCTTGACTTTGTTTCCTGGATTAACCCTTGTGCTGCTGACTTCTGTGTGTATCCGACATGGAATGTTTATTGACTACAATTTTTGGCTTACTCCTGTACTACCTTTCCTCCGTTAACATGACCCAGCTTTTCTTTTTACCACGCTTTCTGGATCATCCTTGCACTGCACATCCTAGTGTGCATCTGACCCGTGGAAGCTGTTATCGATGCAAAAGCGGGACCAACTTCATATTAAAGTATATGTATTTGAATAAAATGTCATTACAGTCCCTGCTGGTTTAATGGTCAAGCGTCTGAAAACTTTTGTCCATATATTGTATGTTATTAAGTGTACAAATATTTAAGCACCAATACAGCCTTAAACCACTGATATTTACAACATTAGAGTGGTACATTAGAACCAGCATCTGTGTATGTGTCAAATAACTGAATTAATAACTTAATAATATATCCTAGGATCACATGATTCAAGTATTACGCTAACAGTGTATGACCCAACAAAGGAAAATCAAAACAGAATAAATAATTTAACAGTAGAAAAGAGGTAAGATTTCAAATACTTTTTTTAAACACATTTGTTAGCTCAGACAAAAACGTATTTGTGTAACTGTTCATAGCTAAGAAAAACGTGGCAAATTCATTAGAGTACGGAATGTACCTATTTTGTCATTCTAAATCTAAATCACATAAAATTATAATAGCAAAGTTTAACTAGCATTAGTGATTATGAAGTCCAGCCAAGTGCTCCAAATTCATTGTGTCTATCCTCTCATTTTGATAAATAGTTTCTTCTACATTTCTTTTTTTATGGTAAAACAAAAGAATGTAATATAATTGTTAGATGCCCAATAATAAATCTATTTATAGTTATATGCCCACTTAACCTATCTATTTATGTTTAGGAATGTAACAGAATTTAACCTATCTATACCGCCCTGGGTGCAGCATAATGAATCAACTTCATTGCCACATCCCTCAGATTTGCAGGAGCCCTTTGACTTATACATTGATGCTTTGCATTATATACCTGACTGTGCCACTATAACTAAGGTGAGTGCATATATGTATAGTGTGAAAGTTGATGCCTTATTCTCTACTAATATTTTTAATGAAATTTCCTTATAGCAACAGAGTTACTAAAATGTGAAAAATTAGTTTTTTGCATAAAAAATGATACTGACATTTAAATGCCTGTGACTTTTTTGCCACAGATATTATATACCGTTGCAAGGCATCTAAAGGACATTTTATTAATATTGTGGTACTTTTTCAAGGTGCTCTGCGATAGACACTCCCTCTTCAGTGTTGGAGAGAGAGAATCTCCAACCTTGATGCTGAGAGGTGAGATTCCCCAACCAAGCAATCCCAGTAATTGTACACTTTTTTAACAAATAGCTTTTATTATAGGGTTATAGGTAAAGAATTGGAAGGTGACACGAAGGTATTTCATAGGGCATGGTAAGGGATTACACAAGCAGAATATATTGGAATAAATATAATAATCATTTACATTACAGAACCTTAATTAAGAGTCATTGTACTCTATCTAGTTCTTGTGCCAAATTTTTAATAGTCAAGGTAGTAAAGGGTCCATCTGAACTCAGTAGGTACCTGTAGTAACAGTGCAGTAATTTTCAGAACTTACTATGTTTTACACAATCAATAGAATGTACTTCAGTACAAGTGAGTGTAATTTAACTTATCTGTCATACTGGCCAAATCCTAGGTGAAAGACCTTGGGGTAAATGTATGAACCTCCGGATTCTTCAACTCCGGCGAGTTCAGCGTCTTCAGCGCTTAAAGCTTCCCTTTACAAGGCAGCGCCGCTTTAAATTTAAGCGCTGAAGACGCTGAACTCGCTGCAGTTGAAGAATCCGGAGGTTCATACATTTACCCCCTTGTCTTTTTGTGAAGTGTGATGTGTCCTGAGATCCAGACCTGTGCCTCTGGTTGTTCCCTTGAGTATGGATGTCCTCACAATATGTTTCTCCTTTCTTTTATGACTGCTGTATTCGTCTTAATCCTCTACCTCTGTACTACAATAGACTGTTCACTATACCTACTATCTACTTAGAATTTCCCTAATGTCACGAGTCACAGGAACTGAAGGACACTTGCTGATATTTGCGCTGCTAAGCTAGGAGGCGCGAAGTCAAAACACGCCATCGGCCTTTGCCAGGGATTCCTTTCCTGCAGGGAGTTTGGAGTTTGCTGCAAGGGACGTGCAGGTTGCAGCCCTCCAAGTTAGCTATCAGCGGAGTGGATGGTGAACAGACGTGGTCCTGCAGGCAGAGGTCAAACCTTACTGGCAAACGTGGTATCAAAGGACAAGGCAAATCGGAGTCAGCAAGCCAAAAGTCAGATACAGTGGGAGCAATCAGGCCAAAGAGAGATCCAGAAGCATAACCAGGGGAAGCTGGGTCGGTTCACAGGTGGTCAGTCAGAGAGCAGGGAAGCAGGCTGGAACACTGGAGCATAGGAAGACCTAGATACTTTGGCATATACCTAATGTTAGAGGCAGGTTTAAATAGTGGAGCCCATTCCCTGATTGGTGGCAGTGGAGGCAGCAGCACGTACAGCTGACCACCGACAGGAAGTGTAGAGAAGCGTCCCGTTGATAGGAAACGGAGATGCGAGCGGACACACATGCGCACAGCAATGAAATGATCTTGAAGAAAGAGAACAGTGTCCTGCCGCCTGTCACGGAATTGCAGAGATGGCCGCTAACCGGTATTGGCGCAACTGAACAGGGAGGCGCGGAGTATTCACCAGGGACGCCCGCAAGGGTGTTTGGGCTTAGCTGCAGAGGGTACGCAGGTCACGGTTCTCCAAGACAGTAACCGGTGTAGCGACAGTAGCAGACAGGCGTAGTCAGGCAATCCAGGTCTGAGCCAACCAAGCAGTGCAGTACAGAGGGAGGATCCAGAGAGAGAAGAGGTCAAGCCAAATAGTCAAACCAGCCGGGCAGTGAGGTACCAAAAACAAAACACAGGAGAGTAGTCACAGGAAGCCGAGTCAGAACTGAAAAACACACTGGATCAGAAGTTCAGGAAATGCTGGAGCAGGAGTGAACCAATACTCTGGCACTAGACATGTGTCAGAGGCTGCTTTATATAATCTAAGGTGCCTCCTGATTGGGTTAGGGAGATTTTGGTGGTCAGACATGCTGGCTGCAGATAGGTGAGCAGAGAAAGCGTCCCGCTGCTAGGCAACAGGACGTGGTTGCTGAGAAGGTGCAGGCGTCTGTCTCCTGAACCAAGTGTCAGTGCGGGGACGGCGCCTGACAGTACCCCCCTCCCCTGAAGAAGAGGAGTTGGAAATCTGGTTCTTCAAAAACTTTGAAAGCAGATGAGGGGCATGTAGGTCTTTCTTATCCACCCAGGACCTTTCTTCAGGACCATAACCCTTCCAGTGGACGAGGAACTGAGTCTTACCACAAATGGATCGGGATTTCAAGATGCGCTCAATCTCATATTTGTTGCCCAAGGCTGTCTTCATGGGAGGAGGCGGAGGCTGAAGGTTGGAGAATTCATTAAGAACCAAAGGTTTTAATAAGGAAATTTGAAATGAGTTATGCACACGGAGTGAAGGAGGTAGATGGAGCTCATATGTAACCGCATTAATAATTTGAGCAATGCGGAAGGGACCAATGTATCTGGGAGCGAATTTCATTAAAGGTAGCTTGAGCCTGAAATTACGCGTGGACAGCCATACCTTGTCCCCAACGTGAAGAACTGGAATCTTCCTACGGTGACGATCAGCAAAGTGTTTATGCCGTTCCGAGGACTGTAAAAGTTTAGATCGTACCCGAGTCCAAATCTTCGAATAGTCACCGACCATCTCTTGAGCTGCAGGTACCGATGCACTGGGAACTTCTGAAAAGGTAGGAAGCATGGTGTCACGGGCACTAGGAGTCTTGCCCAGGATTTCACCAGATGACTGGGCTTACCAGAGTCGTGAAGTTTACACAACGGTCCTCTGATAGCGGGGTGACTAGCGGAACAGATATCACAGCAGATGGAGAGAGAATGCCAGTAAATAATAGGAAAGTCTATGACTTGCAGCAATATATGGTCAATGAATCAGCCTCTAGCTGATATAGAGGAAAGGCAGATTTGAACACGGAGATCAGGATGGACGTGAGTAGATGCAGGGAGGTGCAGGGAAGTCAGTGGTCTACGTACAGCAAGTTGTACCACTGCTTATGGTGAAGAGACTTGTCCAGGTGCAGGTAGGTAGCGGGGAAGTCAGTGGTCTGCGTATAGCAAGTTGTACCACTGCTTATGGTGAGAAGACTTGTCCAGGTGCAGGTAGGTAGCGGGGAAGTCAGTGGTCTGCGTATAGCAAGTTGTACCACTGCTTATGGTAAGAAGACTTGTCCAGGTGCAGGTAGGTAGCGGGGAAGTCAGTGGTCTGCGTATAGCAAGTTGTACCCTGCTTAATAGGTGAGGATGTGTACAAGTGTTGATAAGTGGAAGCATACAAAGATAATAGGATGCAGACACTGAGAGCACAGAGGAACTTGATCCCAATAGGTATGCAGCGTATCCAACAAAGTCTATATAACGGTATGTGTGGCACTGCTTGGTAGAGACTTGCTCAGCACAGATATGCAGGCCAATAATGGATAGTCAATCACAGTTATGCATATAACGACTGAGTAGTACGGTAATTCCAAACAGGTATGCAGCGTAACAATAACAGTCTATAGCAAGTATGGATACTGCTGCTGAGCGTGGAGACTAGTCCTAGCGGATATGCAGAGTAAACGTAGAAAGTCAATAACAGATTGGCATACTGCTATTCAGTAGAACAGTCTGTCCACAGGGAGATGCAGGAACTGCAGAGACGCTGGACAGCAGAGACGAGTGTAGGAACCACAGGTGAGTAGATCCGGTAATCAGAGTCCAGCTGAGGACAAAAGCAGGAAACAGGAGACTGTAGCAGGTATGGAAACCAGCGATGAGTAGCACAGGGAATCCACAGGATCTGAAGACACTAGTAGTACACAGGAGATAGTGGCGGGTATGGAAACCAGCAATGAGTAGATCAGGAATCAGCAGGAAACTGAAGACACTAGTAGAACACAGGGAACACCTTCAGAGACTCACAGGGAATGAGACTCCAAGATCAGGCAATGAGGTAATGCACATGCGCAGACCATCAGGATGGCGGACGGCCGCGGTTCAGGATAGGTGCCGGCAGTAAGGCTAGTGAGCCACGCACCAGCACAGAGGCTCTCACGGTCCAGTGAGTGACATATGGGATGTCTGCCAAAAATGGTAAAGAAGGGAGATGTTCCAGAAGATTCATGTTCATAGATATTATGTGAAAATTCTGCCCAAGGTAATTAATAACTGCAGGAGGATAAGTGAGGAACGTCTCCAAATCCTGATTGACCAGCTCAGTCTGACCATTGGTCTGGGGATGGTATCCCGATGAGAATTTTAGCTTAATTCCTAGATTGCTGCAAAAGGATCTCCAGAATCTTGAAATGAATTGTACACCTCTGTCAGAGATGATCTCAATGGGGCAACCGTGAATCTGAAAAATATTCTTAATGAAAAGAGTGGCTAGATCAGCAGCGGATAGTAATTTCTTGAGAGGGACAAAATGTGCCCATTTGGAAAAACGATCGACCACCACCCAAATAGTATTGAAGCCATGACTATTGGGGAGATCAGTAAAAAAAAACATGCTGATGCTTGCCCAAGGTGAGTCTGGAACCGGGAGTGGAAGAAGAAGCCTTGCTGGTGGATGACTAGGTGTCTTGTGACGGGCACATACACCGCAAGCTGCAACATACTTGTGAACATCAGCACTCAAGGTTGGCCACCAATAGCTGTAGGACAAAAGAGCAATAGTCTTCTTAACACCAGTATGACATGCAAATCTGGAATCGTGGGCCCACGCCAACAGTCTGGGACAAAGATGGGTCTCCACAAAAGAACGTCCAGCAGGTGGTGTCTTAACAGAGGATTTAGTCAAAGCCAAGATCTTCAGAGGACTGATGATAGGTCTAACACCGGACTGGCAGGAATCCGAAGGATCAAAAGACCTGGAAAGTGCATCGGCCCTGGAATTCTTCGATCCAGCACAGTAAGTCAGGATCAACTGGAATCTGGAAAAAAAAGTGACCAGCGGGCCTGACGAGGGTTAAGGCACTGACCGGATTTCAGATACGTGAGGTTTTTATGATCTGTGAATACCGTGATAGGATGGAAAGCGCCTTCAAGCAGGTACCGCCATTCTTTTAAGGCTATCTTGATGGCCAGGAGCTCCTTGTCTCCTATGCTATAGTTGACCACACCGCTTAAAAATTTCCTGGAGTGAAAGCCACATGGAGAGAAAGTGCCGGCAGAATTCTTCTGAGAGAGAATTGCTCCCACACCCACTGAAGAAGCATCTACCTGTAGAAAGAAGGGTCATAGTTGATCAGGCTGTCTCAAGACAGGAGCGGTGGAGAACGCTTCTTTAAGAACTTTGAAGGCCAAGACTGCATCCTGAGGCCAGTTCTTGGCTAACCCACCTTTACGGGTAAGTGACGTCATGTGCGAGATCAATGAAGAGAAGTTTTTAATGAATTGCTAGTAATAGTTGCAGAATCCAATAAAACATTGAGTAGTCTTCAGGCCTGAGGATTGAGGCCAACTAAGGATAGATTCTACCTTCTTTGGATCCATTTGAAGACCCATGCCAGAGATTATATACCCAAAGAAGGGAACCTGAGGTTGATCAAAAAGGCACTTCTCCAATTTGGAGTATAGGTGATTAGTACAAAGGCGAGACAGAACTTCTTTGACATGATCTCGATGAGAGGTGATGTTCTGGGAGAAGACCAGGATATCATCAAGATAGACGACTACAGATAGATACAAAAGATCTCTGAAGATTTCGTTGATGAACTCTTGAAAAACAGCAGGGACATTACAAAGCCCAAAGGGCATCACGAGGTACTCATAATGTCCGTCTCTCGTATTAAAAGCGGTTTTCCACTCATCACCTTGACGAATGCGGATAAGGTTATAGGCCCCTCTGAGATCCAGTTTGGTGAAAATCTGTGCTCCATGAATCCGATCAAAGAGTTCTGATATGAGAGGTAACGGGTAACGGTTCTTCACCGTAGTAGCATTCAGCTTCCGGTAGTCAAAACAGGGTCTAAGGGTACCGTCTTTCTTTTTGACAAAAAAGAACTCTGCACCTGCCGGAGAGGAAGCCTTGCGGATAAAACCACGTTCAAGATTCTCAGCAACGTATTCAGACATGGCCTGGGTCTCTGGGAGAGATAGGGGAAAGACTCTGCCTCTAGGGATGCAGTTGTCGGGTACGAGGTCAATAGGGCAATCCCAGGGTCGATGAGGAGGCAGGGACTCGGCTGCAGCTTTGCTGAATACATCTACAAACTCGGCATAGGCCTCAGGAAGAGCAGGCTGCGGAATAGAGGCTAGACAATAGATTGAAGACTTAGGAGGATGTACAGCAGTCAAACAATGTTGCTTGCAGATGAATCCCCAAGAAATGACTTGGGCACGAGACTAATCGAACTGCGAATTGTGAGCTTTAAGCCAGGGAAGGCCCAAAATAACAGGATTGACAGACTGAGGTAAAATCAGGAAACTTATCCACTCAGTGTGAAGCGCTCCTACCGCCAGCCGTAAGGGACCGGTAATGCGATCAATGGAACCATTGCTGATATGATTACCATCAATTGCAGTCAGTGCCAGAGGCTGTGGCAATGGAAGAATGGAGAGACGAAGCTTGGAATCAAACTCAGCGGAGATAAAGTTCCCAGTAGATCCAGAGTCCACAAAAGCTTTCAATTGCTAGGGGCCATCTGGAGAAAATAACGTAATAGGCATCAGAAATTCAGAATCTCTCAAGGAATAGGGAGTGAGGGACTTGGATCCTAGGACAACCTCCCTGTCATCGCCTAGGATGGGGGGTTTCCCGGCCTTTTGGAGCATGAGGAGAGGAGGTGACCCGAGTCCCCACAATAAAGGCAAAGATGATTTTTGATGCGTCTGTCACGCTCCTCCTGGGAAAGGCGAGAGCGGCCAATTTGCATAGGTTCCTCCGGAATAATCACTGGAGCTTGGAACTGAGGCGCCAGGCTAGGAAAGGAGCGCCGGGTCCGTTCACGTTCTTGAGTACGTTCCCTGTGGCGGATGTCCGCCTTGATACACAGAGAGACCAAGTCGTCAAGATTAGACGGAAGCTCACGAGAGGACAGATCGTCTTTGATACGGTCGTTTAACCCCTGCCAAAAGGTGGCTACCAGAGCCTCATTGTTTCAGCGGAGTTCTGAAGCCAAGGTGCGAAACTGTCCGGCATACTGCCCAGCAGTGAGTGAAGCTTGACGGAGAGCTAATAGGCCAGAAGCGGCGGAGGAAACACGGCCGGTCTCATCAAAAACCCTCTGAAAATTCTTAATGAAGGTGGAAGAATCTCGGAGCGTAGGATCGTCTCGTTCCCAGAGGGGAGAAGCCCAAGACATGGCTTGACCAGAGAGGAGGGAAATTATATAAGCCACTTTAGTCCTCTCGGAGGCAAAATTTTCTGGAGAAAGCTCAAACTGAATACCGCACTGGTTAAGGAACCCAGGACATTTCTTAGTATCGCCATCATATTTCTCCGGCGGTGGAATACGTAGGCCTCTGGAACTAGCGGTGCTGGCAGTAGACGTTGTGGCTGCGGAGGTAACCTTTACTGCTAAGGCCGTCTGGCTTGCTGGAAGAGACCCCTGAAGGGTGTCTAAATGAGAAACAACCCCATGTAGACTTTGCCAGAGTTGTGCCTGATTGGAGTCTTGCTGATCCACCTTGTGGGCTAAGTGGAGCAGAAGGTCCCGAGCTGAGGGTTCGTCCTGTCCACTCATATGGCCAGAGTATACTGTCAAGGAATTGAAGAGATGGCCGCTAACCAGTATTGGCGCAACTGAACAGGGAGGCGCGGAGTCTAATGTACCCCCGATATACACCAGGGACCTCCGCAATGGGGTTTGGGCTTAGCTGCAGAGGGTACGCAGGTCGCGGTTCTCCAAGACAGTCACCGGTGTAGCGACAGTAGACAGGCGTAGTCAGGCAATCCAGGTCAGAGCCAACCGAGCGGTGCAGTACAGAGGGCGGATCCAGAGAGAAGTCAGGTCAAGCCAATTAGTCAAACCAGCCGGGCAGTGAGGTACCAAAAAGGAAACACAGGAAAGTAGTCACAGGAAGCCGAGTCAGAACCGAAAAACACACTGGATCAGAAGTTCAGGAAACGCTGGAGCAGGAGTGAACCAATACTCTGGCACTAGACATGTGTCAGAGGCTGCTTTATATACCCTAAAGTGCCTCCTGATTGGGTTAGGGAGATATTGGCGGTCAGACATGCTGGCTGCAGACAGGTGAGCAGAGATAGCGTCCCGCTGCTAGGCAACAGGACGTGGTTGCTGAGAAGGTGCAGGCGTCCGTCTCCTGCACGAAGTGTTGGTGCGGAGACGGCGCCTGACACCGCCTAGCAACGGACTGAGCTGCTGGCAGAGGAAGGCGTCCGTCCTTGTCACCGATGATAAGTGCGGGGATGGCACCTGACATCTAATAAATGCTCCCCTATTGATCTCTCTTGTTATCACAGTTTTCCAAACATTTACTCAACTACTGTCTCTGTCTCTTCCTACTAGCTGATTACTTTATTCTTCTCAGCAACACCGAGAAGAACTCTCCTGTCTCTTTAATCTCCTTGTCAGTTCTCACTTCGTCTACTCTTACTGACACTTTGGGGTCAATTCAATTTGCCATGAGATTCTGTAGCCTTGTGCATTGTGTGTTATGTTTCTGCACAAATTACGGCAATTACAGTAAGGATAAAATTGCAATTTTTTTTTTCCTCATATATGAGGTGTGGGAAAAATCAGTGAAGCTGACATTTCCATCCTCAAAGATGCTTCTTCCGATGAAGCCGCAAATTGTCAAGTTGGAGGCGCAAATGGGTACCTGTAAGCAAAAAATTTCACAAATTTAGGGATGCCTACATCGGAAAAAGTTAGATTTATGGGCCTCCCGAAGTTGTGGAAGGACATCGCTAGTGTCACACGCCGGACTCCCGCTGCATCTGCCCGGGAGGCGGCGCACTCACCCGTTGCTCTTCCGCTCCGTCCCTGGCAGCCTGCCGTACCTGGTCACCTGCTGCGGCTGTCCGGACGTCCTCTCCAGCGCTGACTCTGCCGGCCGGTTCTTCCGCTGTCGGCTTTTCTCCCTTTGCTCTGCCTGACTATTACCTGCTGCAGTAAACCAGCCCTATATCTAGCCTCTCTACTCTTGATTCTGGGCTGGTTCTTTCAGTCAGCTTCAACCTTCTTAACTGGAAGCAGCTCCGGATTTACGGCATTCCTGCCCCTCTTGGTTCCTGTGTTCCTGTGGGTTCCTATAATTCAGCGTCCAAGTGTTCCTGCGCTTCCTGGGATTATTGTCTGCAGATCACACTACAATCCACTCTCTAGTGGCAACACTGCAGATCATCGCTACAAACCACTCTCTAGTGGCAACACTGCAGATCATTGCTCCAATCCACTCCCTAGTGGTAACTTCGCTGACCATCGCTACCATTCTCTTCTTAGTTGTAACTCCACGGATCATCGATGCAATCCACTCCCTAGTGGTAATTCCGCAGATCATCACTATACTTCATTTGTTGGTGGTAACGGCTACAGATCTCCAGTTGGCCTACCTCTTCTACATCTCCCGTGGACTACTATCTGTCAAATCCTTCACTCACTCTCTCGCGGTTTGTTGGGAACTTCTCTAGGGGGTTGTGACATGCAAGTGGAAACCGCAAAGTCCACATTCCCTTGCGGAAATCCCTGGCGGAGACCTTCCATTTCTTAGATTCCGCGCCTTTAGCTGAAGTCACGCTAATCCCAGCTGAACTGCCAGGATCTAGTTATTCCTTGTTGACATCGTGACAGCCAGGAGAGATTCCTGGAAGATTGGCTGCTGCAATTATTTGGAGAAGATAGCTTTACTACTCAGTTCACTATTGTACGGACACACCATTTTTCTAATCTGCGACCACCACCTAGTGCTCCTCCTTTGCAAAAAGGCAGGGATGTTATTCTTCAACTTGCCCGCAACCAAAGGACCAATCATGTGTTCAAACAAATGGGTGGCTGTTTTTTCCACATTTCTCTGTTGACGTCCTGAAAAATATAGCTAAATTCTTACCAATCGAAAGACAACTATGAGGTTTAACAAATACCCTATGCCATGTTCTTACTGGTTCTTTGTGAGATGGTGTTCTTTTTAGTTAGAGTGTTTGGGACCCGGGTATGTTTGTAGATTTATGTGATGTGTATACTTCATTATTTTCAATTTTATTGTGTTGTGAATTTGTACTGTGTCACTCACCAGACTGTGAGTGCTTCTTCCCGTATGTTTAGGAACCGTGGCCGTCCACCATCCTGAGGGTCTGCGCATGTGCAGCCCTTTCAAACCTTCAGTATCTGTTCCTTTTAGTTAATTGGCTGATCAGGCAACACTCCCTATTTAAAGCACCTGCTGTCTATACCTCGTTGCCTGATCTTGGAGTTTCATTCCCCATGAGCCTCTGAAGGTGTTCCTGTGTTTCCTCGTGTATTCAGCCCAGCTGATTCCTGTGGTTTCCAGACCACTTCAACTCCCTTGTGGTTTCCAGACCACTTCAACTCTCCTGTGGTTTCCAGACCACTTCTACTCTCCTGTGTTTCATCGTGACTTCTCCAGCTGATTCCTATCCGCTGCCTCCGTGCACTACAGTTATCAGCTCACTTCAACTATCCTGTGTTTCATCGTGACTGCTCTAGCTGATTCCTATCCGCTGCCTCCGTGCACTACAGTTACCAGTTCACTTCAACTCTCCCGTGTTTCATCGTGACTGCACCTGCTGATTCCTATCCGCTACCTCCGTGTATCTGCAGTGTCCTGCTTATCGCTACTCTCCAGTACTCCTCGTGTATGCAGCCAGCTGATCCGCTCTCCGTGCTTCTACAGTGTTCCTGCCTGTGTCAACTCGCCTGTCTGCATTGGATCAACGCTCCGCTGCTGTCTTCTCTGCCTTACCACTTCTACTCTTCAGTGATCTCCAGGCGACCAGTCCTATATACTACTGCTTCCTGAGTATTGTTTCCATCATTGCTGGTCTACCTACCTGTGCGCTGCACCTACTTGGATTCCGCTTCCATTTCCCTGGGACTTCGCATCCTGCCGGCCTCCTGCCGCTCAGGTATCCCTGCACTCCTTTCTGACAGCCTGCTCTTCTGAACCACGATATGCATACTTATCATTGACTGTGCTCGTGTATTGCATACCTTGCTGGACTGAGTTGTTCTTCTCTGGAGTTGCCTATCCACTGAGACTATTGCCATCATTTGACTGTGTTACCTTGTAGTCTGGATAGTTCCTGTGACTTTGTATATTTGTGCAGTGCTGCTCAGTTATTAATACTTTGTGCATATCATCGTGGGATCAAGTTCAGTGTGCCCGTGTATACTCTGCATTACATTTATCTCCCCGTGCTCCTCACATATATATTTCAGTGGTACAACTTGCTAGAGGCAGACCACTGATTCCTGTTCCCTGTGTCACCTGTTTCCAGTATCCTTCCACATAGCAGTGGTACAACTTGCTAACGCAGACCACTGACTTTCCGGATACCTCCACCTGGATTTCATTCCTTCACCTAGACAGCGGTACAACTTGCTTAACGCAGACCGCTGACTCTCATCACCTCCTCGTTACTTCTGGACATTCCTCCTCACTATAGCAGTGGTACAACTTGCTATCCGCAGACCACTGACTACCCTCACGTTTCCTTTGTCCATTCAGTTCCTCGTGTACTATTACCTATATATTACCAGTGCTGCTAGTCATAGACTTTCCACGAGCATTCTCTACCATCTGCTGTCTCCTGTTCCGTGATCACCCCGCTACCAGAGTACCATATTACCACCTATATTGCTCTGGTAAGTCCATCACCTGGTGATCCCTGGGTAAAGACTCCTAGTGCCTGTGACATACTGTTTCTTTTGCTGTGGATAAGTGTCTGAACTTGGATTGGCAGTGCTTTTGACATGGCCCTTGATCTACCTCCATGAGTCTTATTTTACAATATGGCAGCTAGGCCAACTGAGAGGATTCCCTCCGATTTTTGACTTGGAACGTTCAGGGGCCTCAATGACAAGGTCAAGAGGTCGTTAGTTATGTCACAGCTCAAAAAATATGAGGTGGATGTCATTTGTCTTACTGAAACTCACCTGATGGAAACAAGTTATTTTTGTGCATGATAAAGTCCAAATGGAACTGCTGGGCCAATATGTGTTTCTCAGAGGTACGTTTAACTCGACTCTGCTGGTTCTCTTTGGGATATATATATATTCCATCCACTTACAATACTGATATTCTTAACAAATGCAGGGAATTTATGTCCTCATATCCTGAGACTCCCGTACTTTGCTTCGGGGACTTTCAAAATTTGCTAGATGATATTATCTATAGAGGGCAAGAGTGCAGGGGAAATGTTACTAAGGGAAAGATGAAATTTTGCCGAATTAGTGAGTGTCATGACGAATCCAAATCAGGTTATAAGCTCCTCTGAGGCCTAGTTTAGTGAAGATCTGGGCTCCACAGATTCGGTCAAAAAGTTCTGATATGAGAGGAAGCAGATAGAAGTTTTTGACCATTATAACATTCAACCTTTAAGCAATACAGGGTCTAAGTGTGCTATCTTTCTTTTTAACTAAAAAGAACCCTGCTCCCGTGGGGAGGTAGATTTGCAGATAAATATCAGTTCAAGATTTTCACAGATGTAACCAAACATGGCCTGAGTTTCCGGGAAAGATGATGGAAATACCCTGCCCCTAGGGATAATCTTGCCTGCTATAAGGTCAATGGGGCAGTCCCAGGGTTGATGCGGAGGCAGGGACCCAGCAGCAACTTTGCTAAATGCATCTAGAAATTTGGCAAATGGCTCCAGATGAGCCAGCTGAGGAGAGGAAGCAAAACAAGGAATCGAGGTCCTGAAAGGTTGTACCGAAGCCAAACAATGTCGCTTGCAGGTGGGGCCCAAGGAAATGACTTGTGCTCGGTGCCAATCGAACTGCGGCGAATGAGCTTTAAGCCAGGGTAGGCCCAAAATAACAGGATTAATGGACTGTGGAAGAATTAGGAAACATATTTTCTGAGTGGAGCACTTCTACTAATGGCCGAAAGGGACTAGTAATGTGGTTAATGGAACTGTTGGCGACATGATTACCATCTCTCATGGTCAGGGTCAAAGGCTGTGGCAAAGGAAGCAATGAGAGATGGAGCTTAGAGGCCAACTCAGCGGAAATGAAGTTCCCAGTCGATCTAGAGTCCATGAAGGCTGTCAACTGCTGGGGGCCATCAGGACAGAATAGAGTGAGTGGCATGAGGAATTCGGAATCTCTCAGAGAGTAGGGAGTAAGGGACTTGGATCCTAGGATGACCCCTAACATCGCCTAGGATGGAGCATTTCCTGGTCTCTTGGAACATGAATAAAGGAGATGACTTGGTTCTTGATGCGTCTGTCATACTTCTCATGAGAAAGGCGAGAACAGCCTATTTGCATCCTCCAAAGTGGTTATTGGTAACTGGAACTGAGGTGCCAAGTGAAGAAAGAACGATGAGACTGGTCGCGTTCTTGATTGCGATTCCTGTAGCGGAGATCCACCTTGATACACAGAGAAATTAGCTTTTTAAGATTGGACAGAAGCTCACGGGAGGCCATGAATTGTCTTTGATTCGGTCGCCAAGTCCCTGTTAGAAGGTGGCTGCTAGCGCCTCTTTATTCCAGCGAAGTTCTGAGGCTAAGGTCCGAAATTGTACAGCATATTGCCCAGGCGTAAGTGAACCTTGGCGAAAGGCTAGTAGACCAGAGGCGGCTGAGGAAACACGGTCCGACCTATCAAAGACTTTGCAAAAGTTCTCAATGAAGGCAGAAGAATTCTGGAGCATGGGGTCATCTCGTTCCCAGAGAGAAGAAGCTCAGGCCAAGGCTTGACCAGAAAGAGAAATAACGTATGCCACCTTGGTTATCTCAGAGGTGAAATTCTCAGGAGCTAGCTCAAACAGAATGGCACACTGGTTAAAAAATCCACGTCATCTCTTGGGGTAACCATCGTATTTCTCCGATGACCACTAGCCGGTATTATTGCAACTGAACAGGGAGGCGCAGAGTCTAACGTAACCCTTCACCAGGGACCCCTGCAAGGGAGTTTGGGCTTTTCTGCAAGTGATATGCATGTTGCGGTATTCCGAGACAGTCACCAGCGTAGTGATGGGAGTAGTCAGGTGTAGTCAAACAATCCGGGTCAGAACCAGCTGAGCAGAATAGTACACAGAAGGAGTCAGAACCAAATGAGTAATAAGGCACCAGAACGTTAATCAGGAGACTAGTAGGAGAAACCAAGCCAAGTCAGAACCAAGGTAAGCAGGATACAGTACCTGAAATCTGTTCCTGCTCCTCTGTATCTGGTGCCTCTCTGTCTCTAAAAAGGTCCCCTGAGTTTCTTGTTTATAGGAAGTTGGTCCATCTCTGGCTAATTAGTCTAAAACACTGATCTGGTTGACTGCTTTACTTTGCACAAAATTTTGCTGTATATAACAGAAATGGGCATGCTAGCAAAATTAAAAACATAAGCTAAAAGTACCAACTACTAAAACATTCTGACCACCAGCTTTATTAATCACAATGTTAGCAGAATTCACTCCACTCAACGTAATTGCTGCTTTTAATTTCCCGGGGGTGTAAATATCTGGACATTTTGCACCTAAAATGTTCTGCCATCACTAAAATTGACAAAAACACAATCTACCCATTTGCATTTAATTAGAATATCTCATAACGCAAATCTAAATTTCATTTTTGTTTTTTGCACAAAAACAGGTCTTCTCCATAGAACACCTTGACCTGCCCATGTCTGAACAGCTCCTCTCATCAAATCAAAAATTTGCTCCCCTCTTAAACATCACCCTCATGCCACATGTGTTGGATGCATATATGATTATGACATAACTAAAATATTTTTTGGACAATACTTTTCAGTTTTGTAAATTACACCCAATAATCGCATATACTATTAATTATCTGATGTTTTGTATGGATTAGCGACTGAACATCAGTTATAGCTTATTTTTGGGTTTTACCTTCTTCCTGGATGTGTGAGAGGAAATCAAAATTCCATGTCTAGTATATTGTGTTGTACCATTCAATATTTCCTGTAAAAGTACACTTTTCTTACTACTCAATTCCTTGTTCAGTCTTCTCCAAATGCATCCAGACACAACTTTATTTTCTATAGCAAAACTACAGCAACATATAACCTGTTATGCTTTTAAAGAATGCTGCATGCAAATATGATTCCGTGTAATTTGATATTTAGATTTTGTAATGGGAACCAGAGTGATTGGTGCAAATTTTTGGTGTTGCATGTTAAAGATGAGCGGGCTCGGATTTCGCTAATCCGACGGGTTCCGAGCACTGTTCGGGTACTTCCGGCCTCCAAAGCAATCCAAAACGAGGCTATGACATCCAAGTCTCGCGTCGGATCTTGCGAGACTCGGATGTCATAAATTCCCCGCTCGCGGCCGCCATCTTCATTCTCCCTGCGATCACTGAAGAGGGAGGTTGTTTGCGAGCCCCTGTCCTGGTTAGTTTTGTTCAGTGGTTATTTGGGAGATCCTGTGCTCTGTCCTGCTGATCAGTTTAGTCAAGTGGTGCTTTGTCCAGTGCTCTGACCTGCTGAGTCCGGTGGTGCTGTGTCCTGTGCTCTGTCCTGCTGAGTCCAGTGGTGCTTTTGTCCTGTGCTTTGTTCTGCTAAGTCCATAGTAATTTTATAATTATTAAAAAATCATAAAAAATTTAAAAAAATAAAAAAAAATATATAAAAATAATTTTAAAAAAATATAATTTTTTTTAAAAAAAAGTATAAAAAAAATTCTAGTGCAATATATTCTTGCAGTCCAGAAATAATAGTACTGCAATACCTATGTTCACTGTTCTTGCAGTCCAGAAATATTAGTACTGCTATATTTACCTACGTTCACTGTTCTTGCAGTCCAGAAATATTAGTACTGCTATATTTACCTACGTTCACTGTTCTTGCAGTCCAGAAATATTAGTACTGCTATATTTACCTACGTTCACTGTTCTTGCAGTCCAGAAATATTAGTACCAGAGATTTATCTATAATGGAGTACAAAAATTTGGAGGATAAAGTAGGGAAAGATCAAGACCCACTTCCTCCTAATGCTGAAGCTGCTGGCACTAGTCATGACATAGACGATGAAATGCCATCAACGACGTCTGCCAAGGGCGATGCCCAATCTCCTAGTAGAGGGCATGTAAAATCCAAAAAGCCAAAGTTCACTAAAATTAGCAAAAAAAGAAAATTGAAATAATCTGAGGAGAAACGTAAACTTGCCAATATGCCATTTACGACACGGAGTGGCAAGGAACGGCTTAGGCCCTGGCCCGTGTTCATGACTAGTGGTTCAGCTTCACCCAAGGATCTAAGCCTTCCTCCTCCCCCCCTCTAAAAAATTTAAGAGACTTAAGCTGTCATCAACAACACAGCAAACAACTCTGCTTTCTAAAGAGATGGCATCACAAATCCCCAAGACGAGACCAAGGGTGTTGGTGATTGCGAAGCCTGACCTTCCCATCACTGTATGGGAAGAGGTGGCTCCTTCCACCATTTGCAGCACACCCTCTGCATATGCTGGAAGGATCACCCCAGTCCAGTTACAGATTTGGCTAATGAAGGTGTCAATATTGTACACCGGGAGGAGGATATTGATGTAGCTGGCGCTGAGGAGGAACTTGACGAGGAGGATGCTGATGTGGTTATCTTAAATGAGGCACCAGGGGGGGAAACAGTTGTTGTCCATGGGATGAAAAAGCCCATCGTCATGCTTGGTCAGAAGACCAAAAAATCCACCTCTTCGGTCTGGAGCTATTTTTATCCCAATCCGGACAACAAATGTATGGCCATATGTACCTTATGTAAAGCTCAAATAAGCAGGGGTAAGGATGTTGGCCACCTAGGGACATCCTCCCTTATAAGTCACCTGAAGAACCTTCATAATTCAGTGTTTAGTTCAGAACCTGTGGCTAGGACCGTCAGCAGTCCAGGGACACCTAAATCCCTTGGTCCTGTTGTATACACACCACCAACACCCTCCTCGTCAACTTCCTCCACGATCTCCATCAGATTTAGTACCGCAGGCCATGTCACCAGCATGACTGAGTCCTCTTCAATCCGGGATTCATCCGAGGAATCTACATTCTGGCCACCGTGCTGGATCCTAGGTTTAAAGCGTACGTTGTGTCTCTGTTTCCAGCGGACACAAGTCTACAGCGGTGCAAAGACCTGCTGGTCAGGAGATTGTCCTCTGAAGAGGACCGTGACATGCCAACAGCTCATCCTTCATTTTCTTCAACACCTGTGGCTGCGAGGGAAAAGCTCAGTTTTCCTAAAAGACCCACTGGCGGGGATGCTGATAACATCTGGTCCGGACTGAAGGACCTGCCAACCATTGCAGACATGTCTACTATCGCTGCATTGTATGCTGTCACTATTGAAAAAATGGTGGAGGATTACTTTGTTGACACCATCCAAGTAGACATGTCAGACAGTCCTTATTTTTACTGGCAGGAAAAAAAGGCAGTTTGGAAGCCCCTGTACAAACTGGCTATATTTTACCTGAGTTGTCCCCCCTCCAGTGTGTACTCGGAAAGAGTTTTTAGTGCAGCGGGGAACCTGGTCAGTGAGCGGCAAAGGAGGTTGCTTCCGCAAAACGTTGAAAAAATTATGTTCATAAAAATGAATTATCAATTCCTCAATCAAGTACAGCACTGGCCTCCAGAGACTACAGAGGGACCTGTGGTTGTGGAGTCCAGCGGGGACAAATTGATAATGTGTGAGGATGAGGAAGTACACACTGAAGGGGGCCAGGAGTCAGAGGATGAGGATGAGGACGACATCTTGCCTCAGTAGAGACAGTTTAGTTTGTACAGGGAGAGATGAATAGCTTTTTTTGTGTGGGGGCCCAAACAAACCAATCATTTCAGCCACAGTTTTGTAGGCCCTGTCGCTGAAATGATTGGTTTGTTAAAGTGCGCATGTCCTATTTCAACAACATAAGGGTGGGTGGGAGGGCCCAAGGACAATTCCATCTTGCAACTCTTTTTTTGGCATTATGTGCTCTTTGGGGCCTAGTTTTTCAAACTGCCATCCTGTCTGCCACTGCAGTGCCACTCCTATATAGTCATCCTATGGCAAAGCGGTTAACTGCGGCCATAACAGCTATGTTGGTGTTAGACGTGCATTCACTAGGCAGTCCAGAAATATTAATATCAGATATTAAACTACGTTCACTGTTCCTGCAGTGCTGAAATATTAGTATCCGATATTAAACTACGTTCACTGTTCCTGCAGTGCAGAAATATTAGTATCAGATATTCAACTACGTTCACTGTTCGTGCAGTGCAGAAATATTTGTATCAGATATTAAACTACGTTCACTGTTCCTGCTACATCAAAAAAGCATGAACCTGCCCTGCCATCAACTAAAACAAGAGGTAGTGACGTGCTTGAACTCCACCCTCTATATGCTGCAGAGGATGGAGGAGCAGCAAAAGGCCATTCAACAACATCAGGGTGGGTGGGAGGGCCCAAGGACAATTCCATCTTGCACCTCTAGCAAACTCTTGCAAACTGCCATCCTGTCTGCCACTGCACTGCCACTCCTAGATGGGCCACGTGTTTGTGCCGCCCACTTGTGTCGCTTAGCTTAGACATCCAGCTACCTCGGTGCAACCTTTTGGACTAAAAACTATATTGTGAGGTGTGAGGTGTTCAGAATAGACTGGAAATTAGTGGAAATGAATGTTATTGAGGTTAATAATAGTGTAGGAGTGAAAAAAAAAAAAATCAGAACCAAAACCTTTTGTGGGGTGTTTTGGCAAAACAAATCAGAACCCAAAACCTCAAGCTAATCAGAACCCAAAATCCAAAACACCAAAAGTGGCCGGTGCACACCCTTAGACTTGCATGGAAAATAGTCAATGTTACAACTTGTGTCAGTGCCTTAAAGTTATCACTGTTGTCTTTATTTTTCATTCAGAGTGATTGTTCCTATTGTCTGATACACATACTTACTTTACAATAGATTATTATTTGCCAAACCATTTTGTGCCTGTTCGTGATGTATAATGTTGGTTTGATGGTTATACAGCTTTATGCAGCCATGGAAGTAAAGTAATTAATTGATTTCAATTTCTCTTTAGGTCTTTGCACAAATTCTAAATTCTGGAAGCAAATCTCTGCCTTCAATTGTCACTTTTCCAGGAATCAACAGTTCAGCCCGAAACCCTGTATTCAATTTCTGCCAAATGCTAAATACTGAGGATGAAAAACTAAATGCGAATACCAATGTTCTGTTTCAAGTGTCTACTGTGGACCCAGATTTAGGAAATGTAGTTGTAATTGGTAATTAAATCCCTCTTCTGCTAATGTTTAAACAAAGGATACTTTAATCAATGAATATGTATTCTCTCTCTCTATATAAATAGCATTGCTTAGTATTGCCAGGGTTTAATCAGCATAACATATTTATTTGCTTATTTATTTCACTGTTTTAATTGTTGTTAGTGAAATCAAACAGTTAAGGCCCATTAAGAGTATATTGAACAATAATACACTGTTAATAATGGGCATGTAGCTATTTAATTTTCATAAAAAAATGATTTTAAAGCTATGTCCTTAGTTCCACACTGTACAGATAGTAATCTTATTTCAAATATTAAAGAAGACCATGGTCATATTTCATGTAAAGGATGTTTTATATCGCATCTTGCATTAATTATGTCCAAAAAATAACCCCGAATGATCCCTCTATGTAAATGCTAAATATCACTGATTGACAACCCCATTTTACATGAATATTTTTTTATAGAACAACTACATTTTTGTGCAGATGGCACAATTAAAAACACAATATTAAATTGTATAATATATTCAGCTGTTTTGCTTTAGTATAGATTCCAGTAATGTTTTTGTACTTTAAATTCTGACTGTGTGATGTTTGAAAACCAACATCCATTAATAAATATTTCCCTGAAATAGCTGTACATATTGTTTTTAGGAAGTACTGTTTTTATTAGTTGTTTTGTTAGCCCATTTAACTTATCTTTGTTTCATATTTAGGGAATTGCATGCTCAGAGTATTCACTAATGAAGGGAAGCTTAATGTTGGAGGATTTCAGCTAAAACTGAGAACAGGTTTACCACCCAAAAATCTGGACTCTCTTGCACCATCTGACCTACAAAAGTTTCCTGCTTTTCCTTGCTGTTCTCTCTTGGTTCGACTCCTGCCACATACTGAGGCAAGTTTAAAGAGTTGAAGAGTTTGTAGATCCATGTAGCAGGGTCAGTCCCTGGGGGGGTTACCCATTATTTGGTATATATTTTTTGTTAGAAATGTTGTCTAAAGGGGACAACTTTTTTACAAGTTGAACAAAAAACAAAAAGTACTGAACAAAAAAACAATTTCCTTCGCAAAATATTACATATTTCAGTTATGATTAATGTACACTTTATATAATATTTATGTATTTAAAAATATGAGATGTTTAACTCTCTTTTAAGTTACAATAATCAATCTGATTTCACCTGCTTTTAAACTGAGATTCTATATACAGTATTTTAAACAAGCATTCTGTGTTTTTGAAATAGATTCATTTTGTGATTAGTAGATTTTTTTTATTTTATTACAGCAATTTTGTCTGCACAATTAATTTTCCTTACCTACTGTAAAATGAAATGCTGCAGTCAAGTAAAATGGCCACTTTATAACAGCTAACAGCCCTTGAGTTAAGAGATATTTATTTCTGACACATTGGCATGTTGCCACTTGTCAGAATTACAGTTTTATGTAAGATCTATCTAGATTACTGGTTATCTTAGATTTTAAGACAATGATTCAAAATTACTTGTAAGGTAGTATACATTTTAACAGAGAAACTAGAATCATCTTTATCCCTTAAATTTGCCCTTGTTATTTAGAGCTTTTGTGAATGTGTAAACTATTAAACAAGGATGTGGATTTCCCAGGATAGCATTGACCTCTGATCCCCCATAGAGCATGTCAGACATCGGACTGTCAGGTTTCCTGTTCGTGAACCGGCACGCCTACCTGCCCTCTGATGATCTGCTCGGTGCGGCTCTGGTCACTGCCATGTTTCTCTCCCAGACCCGATCATCTTATCTTGTCTTCTGTCCCATCCATTGGTCAGGTAATCACAGGCAGTACTATATTAAGCACCGCCTCCTTCTTTGAGTCAGCTACCTGCTTGGTGTAAGAGGTTCCTTTGTGCTCCATTGCCCTGCAATGTCTCTCTGCAGACTATCACCCCAGTGGCACAGTTACCATCTCCATTGCTCTCCATTTCTCTCGGCAGACTATCACTCCAGAGGTGCAGTTTCCATCTCCATTGTAACAGTAGTCAGAGCCGGATCAACAATAGGGCTAAAGGGGCTACAGCCCAGGGGCCTCGGGCAGGTGGGGGGGCCTGCCGGCATTTATCGGGTCTCTGACTGTCACCTGTTCAAGGAAAATGGCAGGCAGCTAACAAAAAATGTTATGCTGTTAACTGTCTGCTGTCACTGTAAGACATACGTGGCGCGCAGTAATCTCCTTACTGAGGAGATCTTGTGAGAATGAGACTTAGTCATAGTCTCACTCTCACGAGATCTCCTCAGTAAGGAGACTACTGCGTGCCGCGTAATTGCTACAGGGAGTGGAACAACGGAAGGAGGTAAGTTCACGGGGGGTGGGGGGGCCCTCAGAGTACCCTTAGTCCGGGGGCCTCCCTTCCCTTAATCCGGCCCTGACAGTAGTCCTGCCGTATAGACCTTTTCCTCCCAGTGTACTCTCTCCACTATTTGGGGTATTCCTCTGCTGACTATCGCAGCCTGCGTATCTTATTCTACTTCTTTGTGGTATTGGTCAGCAGTCCGTTGCATCTCTTACACTGCCTTTACTGTCTCAGAGGTTCGTGCTTGCAGACTATTGCTACTTGGAAAAAATCAACCATAAAGGGACAGAGAGAATCCTAAATACACTTGAACAACATTATTTACAACATTTAGCTTACTTTGTACCATCTTTATATAATTACCACATAGAGGGAGATTCAATTCAACGCGATGTGCCTCTGGAACAGTAAGCAGTGAAACATTGAGGCAATTTTAAGACTGAAATTTTTGCTCATATTTGTGTCGCTTAGCATAGTGGTGCACAGAAAAATGAGCAGAGATTCCATACCATACTAGGTGGCAATGTATACAGCTATTGAATTGAATCTCCCCCATATTCATGATTAGCAAATGGTTCTACAGATGCGTAGAGTGAATCTTACCCATTATAAATAGTCCAGATTTTTAGGAGCCAGTCCAGGTTTTCTGTGGGTAAAAGGCATGACCTAATGGGAAAAGTGACAAAACCTCATGGGAAAGAGCATTATTATTATTATGTTTTATTTACAGGGCACCGTACATTAAATTTACAGTAGTATACAATATACAGATGGCAACGATCCATAATACACTACAAAATATATTTGTCACAAAATTACAGAGATGGCCACTAACCGGTATTAGTGCAACTGAACAGGGAGGCGCGATGTATAACGTACCCCAGGTATTCACCAGGGACCCGCAACTTAGCTGCGGAGGGTACACAGGTCGCGGTTCTCCAAGACAGTCACTGGTATAGCGACAGTAGTAGACAGGCGTAGTCAGGCAGTCAAACGAGTGATGCGGTACACGGGGAGGATCCAGAGAGAAGTCAGTTCAAGCCACATAGTCAAACCAGCCAGGTAGCGAAGTACAGCAGAGATATAGCACCGGGAAACAAAAATAAGCCCGCAATGGCATTAAGTATAGAATGAAGAGGGGCAAGACAGGATTTGGGATTTGGCTAGGCCAGAGAGGAGGAAGTTACAGTAATCAAGGCAAAAGATAGCAAGGGAGTGAATAAGAGTTTTGGTAGGTTCCATGTTGAGAAAGGCCTGGATCTTGGATATGTCCCAGAGACGGAAGTAGTACCTCATGCGACCTGATCAGATCACATATGAGCAGATTGGAGGTGTAACCTAATATTTATACATTTAACATAGAATAGGAAGAATAGCATATGTACTGTAGCTCAACATTTTTAAAAAATCTAAGATTTTTGTTTTTTGTTTTTCTAAAAAAAAGTGCTTAATCCATTTGCTGTTGGTTACAAGATAGATAGATAAATATATACAAGTTAACCCGTGCATGATACTCATGCATTCTAGTCAAACCAAGCTACTTAAGGTGTTAAAAAGGTTCTTGTCATGCATTTGGGCCATAGCCCAGGCCTCCTCAGGGGAAGAGCGTTACTTCCCGACGCAAGCTCCCTTTTTTAACGTGGTTTTGTCCACATGTCACCACCTCATTTTTCTCCATCACCTCATCCTTCATCTTTATCGCCACCTCTATCCAGATGTCTATCCAGACACAGGGATCTCTCTCAGCGGTCCTGAGTATCACACTCCTCTCGCTCTGTCACCCCCGGCAACCACCAACCACTCCCCACTGTCACCCCGGCAACCACCAACCACTCCCAACTGTCACTTCTCCTTCAAGAAATATATATATATTTTTTTAAAATCTTTATAAACACTTTTAACAATTAACAAATTAAATTAACAAATTAAAAACATCTTAGTATACCAAATTTCAGCCCTTTCTGGGGTTTTTTTCCCACACAAACTAAGAATTTAGTAGGTCAGTGTATAACTTCGCCCAGCAGGTGGCGCTGCAGCTTGGTTTTTTTTTTCCTACACACACATGCCACTAGGCTTTTATATAGTAGATATATATATATATATATATATATATATATATATATATATATATATATATATATATATATATGATATATTTACACACATATATATATATAAAGTTTGTTTGTTAGCGAATATCTTCCACAGTTCTCGAGGTAAAGCTGGAAAATCTTACATAGTTATTTAGTATCGAAAAAGTAACATATACCAAATATTGATTTGATTTAGATTTCTCTTCTGTTCATTCACTTTGCATTTTGCTAATTCATAAAAATAAACTATTAACGCTTCTATTTTTGAAAGAATTCTTACTTTGCAGCATTTTTTCCACATCTACCTAAAACTTTTGCACAGTATTGTATTTCTGATACACTCTACAAAAGGTGAACATTTTTTTCTTCATCCTTTACATATTCTTTAAAATAACCCCCTTGCTCATTCTCACTTAATGCTGCTTGTGGTCCTTTTGATCCTAAGTAACAGGTGTAAAACAATCCTGATTTCCATTTTGATCTGCATTACCCCATAACTTTATAAATGAAACATTAACCCAATCACGAATCAATTCAAAGTCTCTTTAAAAGCCACACCACATCGCTTAGCTGTTAAGGGGTTAGAAATTAAACACGTCTTGTAACCAATCCATATATCTCAGTTAGCACTTCTAGGGCTTCCCATACCACACAAACATTGATACACACAAGCAGTAGTGAGCTGCTGTCTAACATTCAATATAGACACTGGTTAATACAAAACTACGTCCTTTTCAAAGAGCAGCTGCAATGATCAGAGATACATGTGGATTCTAAAACTGTTTTCATTTCGCAAATGATAGTCATTGGCATATTTAGGTCAGAGCACTGGAGCAAATCTCTATATTCATCTGAAAAGTGCTCATGCATGTTGTATTGTGTCACAAATACAAACTGTAAAGGGGAAGCAAATGTGTGCCCTGTATCTCAGAACAGAATCTGCTTCAGGCCAACAGTATTACCGGTAAGATCAGCACAAAGGGTAGATCACAATAAAAAACTGCAGCTGAGAATTGGAAAATATTTTAACTCTGATGTTTGTCCCTGGAAACACAGGATCCTGGAAGCTGCAGCCCTGCAGTTTCCTGATAAACCTGAAAATGTGCATTGTGGAGAAAGTAAAATGTCACATAAAAGTTGAACCTACCTCCACTTTAAGATTACAACCTTCATCAATTTAACCTTGTATATTTTTCTTCTAAAAAACTGTTTAAATTAATCATGACGGGGAGGGGATAATAGAACTATCTTTATTATGTAAGTTCTGTGTTCATTTCTTTTTATAACATTGCTTTAGTGTGCACATAGAAAAGTGTTGTCTTGCAGAAGTGCAAATTGAAGGTGCAGAATACATCTCATTATACGTACAGAGACAAGACCTGATTGTGCTGTCTGCAAATTAGTCCTCTTCTCACCTCTATATAATTTAAATGAAATCTTGGTATTACACTTCAATGCAATACTTGCATTTGTGCACCTAATCTGCATTTATCAAGCAGTCCCCCTGTCTGCTCAGCTTCTCCCATCAGTGCTGACAAATATTAAGTTACATGGTTACCCTCCAGGCATGACTTAGGCCAAGACTATGAGGCTCCCTCCCTACACACACATTTTATCACCACTCCTGTTCCTCCCCTCATCCCCTTCCCTTCTCCATACCATTACCCCAGTAAAAAATAAAATCACTCTACTTTCATAACCATCCAGAGGCTGGTAGTACATGCTTCCATGACTATACTGAATCCTCTTGGCGGGTCCCTCATCAAGGTTCTCTACCCTTACCTACTCTGATGAATAATCTGAATGTTTAATATTTATATATGCATGCCAACTGTTATTAGTATTTTCTTGTATATGTTGCAGAGTTTAATAAAAATTACAAGTTAAGAAAAAAATTACATAGTTACCTTTAGATCTCAGAGATCCCACTCCCTCCTTCTTGGCTTTGAACATGATTTCCCCATGGGGGTGACATGATCCGCTTCAGTCTCAGTGCAAAGGGTAGTGTCCCGTCAGCCACCAAAGTGCAGCCAAGGACAGCTGGCCACAGTGCTTTAATGCCAATTCTTCATGTACTACAGATTGCCACCACCAGCTGTAACCTATCACATGCAGTTAGAACTCCCATTAAAGAGTTCTAAGTCTTTCTCTGTTAGATGCACCTCATCATGCACCTTATCAGGCATATATAAGTGATCTCATGAAAATAATTTGCCTATGTTTGACCACACATCCCTCATATGTTGCAAACAATCTTTTAACAGCCGCATTAATCTTCCTGTATGTGTTATCTAATGTTGCTCTGTCTATCTTCTTCAGCACTGTGTATTTTGTTAGCTCTTTATAAATAGGATAATAAGATAATAATAATAATTAGGACAGCTGTTTGAACCACACTAACCATAACACTACCTCTAAAACAACAAAAGCTAATGATAACATCCTGAAACAATTCCAAATCATGCCTTTAACACAAAAAAAACCTTAACTCTCAAACTATAACATGAATGGACATGATATATAAAATTCTATTATACTTTACATAGCATGGCCTAGCCTTTGGCCAATCTAGACCCATTCAGGAGGAAAAAATGTCTCTAATTCAACGCTGACAAGCAGATTTCTCCCTGGATCAACCCTTACACAGTTATCACAGACTTTATAGCTAAAACCCTGTTTCAGGTTTGGATGGTATTTGCAGGCTTCCATCTTAACCAGTGTGACCAGGCATATTGACCTCTTTTTGTTCTCTTTTCACGTTTCCTATTTATATTTACCATGCTAATCAGTCTTAGACCTGTGTATTTTTCAATCTACTTCAGTTGAAATGGACACTTTCAAAAAAAACATGGCAGTTACTTAGACTCTCTAGATGCTGATATTAATTCACTAATTCTAATTGCACCAGAAAACCCTATTGCGAAAGCTGCTCTAAAACACTCAAACTCATATTCCCCTTCACATATCACCCCTGCTACATCCATCAGCTGTCCAAGCATTTTCCACAAAATGGTCCACCTACAGTCATGGGCAAAAGTTTTGAGACTGACACAAGTATTGGTTTTCACAAAGTTTGCTGCTTCAGTGTTTTCAGACCTTTTTGTCAGATGTTGCTATGGTATACTGAAGTAAATTTACAAGCATTTCATAAGTGTCAAAAGCTTTTATTGACAATTACATTAAGTTTATGCAAAGAGTCAATATTTGTAGTGTTGACCCTTCTTTTTAAAGACCTCTGTAATTCGCCCCTGGCATGCTGTCAATCAACTTCTGGGCCCCATACTGACTGATGGCCACCCATTCTTGCCTAATCAATGCTTGGAGTTTGTCAGAATTTGTGGGTTTTTGTTTGTTCACCTGTCTCTTGATGATTGACCACAAATTCTCTATTGAATTAAGGTCTGAGGAGTTTCCTGGCCATGGACCCAAAATTTTGATGTTTTGATCCCTGAGTCACTTAGCTATCACTTTGCCTTATGGCAAGCTGCTCCATCATGCTGGAAAAGGCATTGTTTGTCACAAAACTGTTGGATGGTCTTGGAGGATGTTCTGGACCATTCTTTATTCATGGCGGTGTTCTTAGGCAAAATTGACTGAGAAGCAACCCCACACATGAATGGACTCAGGATCCTTTACTGTTGGCATGACACAGGACTGATGGTAGCGCTTACCTTTCCTTCTCCGGACAAACGTTTTTCCATATGCCCCAAACAATGTGAAAAGGGATTCATCAGAGAAAATGACTTTACCCCAGTCCTCAGCAGTCCATCCTTGCTCCTTTTGCAGAATAGCAATCTGTCCTTGATGTTTTTTCTGGAGAGAAGTGGCTTCTTTGCTGGCCTTCTTGCCACCAGGCCACTCCCCAAAAGTCTTAGGGCTAGATTTACTATCAGGCGTGTTTGTAAATCCGCCGACTTTCGGCGGATTTGGCGGCGGTTTAGCCATCGCCGGATTTACTAAGGCTAAACCCGCCGTCCAAACGGGCAAAAATGATGTTTCCAAACCCGCCTCTGTATACATCGCCATGACGGTTTCAACAATGTTCAACATACAAACAGCCGGATTTACTATTAGGGGGTTTATAAAGCCGCCGGAAAACCGCCATTCAAAAGACCAAAATGAAAGCGCTGCTTGTGAGCGGCGTGATGGTTCAAACAGTGTGCTGTTTCAGGTATTTTGCCAATCAGACCATAAGAGAAAGGCCTATTTCATGTCCAATGATTGCTCCATTAGGACTGTGTATAGAAAATGGGCAAAGTGTCATGAAATTTCAGGCTACTGTTTTTTTTTTTTTCCATTATTTTTTCACCCAGTATGATTGCATAGTAAAATCTCATTTCACCTTTCCTTTTCTAGTTGTTTTGTACTTTCCAAAAAACCACTAGAATACTGTTGCCTCAAAGAAACTAGGATGGGAATTGTTGCATTACATAGTTAACCCTTATTTTAATGCTAATGCAATCCACATGTGAAAAATGTTTTTTCTGCCTGAAGCAATCACAGACAATCACCGTCTATTGCCCAGCAGTTAATCATGATGCTTACAAAAAGGGCCCCTCATTATTTGGCAGGTGTGGGTTTGTTGGAGAATGGCTTTTGCAGGTAATGTGGTGCATTCTTGCCAGTGTATGTTTGCAGCTTTTTACCTGATGGAGGCAGAAAGGCGCCAGGAGGAGGAGGATGAACAGCAGTTGGCATCTGTTCCGCGGAGCCTGCAAAGACCCCGCACTCCACGTGCATTTTCAGTGCGTTTGAATCTGGAGTCTTTGGCTGATGTGGAGGTAGTACAAATGTTTCGCCTCAATCGTACTAACCTCATGGCACTGTATGAGCAAGTGAAGGATGATTTGGAGCCTACAACCAGCCGCTCTAATGCAGTGTCAGGACTACACAAACTACTGTGTGCAGTTCACTTTTTGGCAACAGGTTCCTTTCAATCTGTGTCCTCCAGAGTGATTGGCATAACGCAGCCGACATTTTCAAGGCATTTTGGACAGGTTTTAGGTGCCCTTAAAAGAGTGTGCCCTAGCTATATCAGCTTCCCCAGCCAGGAGTCACAGTGGCATGAGCTCAAGGGAGCTTTCTATAGGGTCGCAGGTATCCCTAATGTAATGGGTGCAATAGATTGCACTCATATTGCCCTGAGACCACCTCACCACAGGGCAGAGGTTTTTGTTAATCGCCATCATTACCACTCCCTGAATGTGCAGGTTGTCTGCGATGCTAACCAGCGTATATTGAGTGTTGTTGCAGGCTATCCTGGGTCATGTCATGATGCCTTTATCCTGAGACAGTCTACCCTTTATGCCAAATTTGAAAGTGGTGAAATGCCGGAGGGATGGCTTTTGGGTATGTACTTTGCATGTTTTATATATCCCTTATCCTTGCTCAAATGGACTCACATATGCTAACTGCTGTACAACATGCTCAAAGTAAATGGGAGCTAACATTTTACTTTTATTGCAGGAGATTCAGGATATGGGTGTCGCTCCTGGCTCATGACTCCTCTGCTGCATCCTCAGACTCCTGCACAGCACCAATACAATGAGGCACACATAACCACTAGAGGTATCATAGAACGTACGTTTGGACTCTTGAAAACCAGGTTCAGGTGCCTTGATAAATCTGGTGGGGTGCTTATGTATGCACCTGAAAAGGTATCTGAGATTGTCCTGGCTTGCTGTCTGCTGCATAACCTGGCTTTACATCAACTTACCCCACCGATTATTGCAGTAGACAGTGAAGAAGAAGGGGTACGTGTCACATCTGGTGATGTGCAGAGCACAGAGGGCGGAAGGGAGATTAGAGACCGTCTAATTACAAACTACTTTACGTGTAAGTACATAGTATGAAAAACATTTTTTGCTCAAAAATGTGTTTTATGTGAGTGCAATTTTAGTATTTTATTGTAAATTTTTTGTACATTGGAACCTTTAAAAACAGGATAGTGTGTACTCCTCATGTGGTAAATATGAACATCCCTGGAATGTGACAGTCAGAGGTCAATGTTTACATGAAATTAGTGCATAGTTGTTAAAAAATCAGAATACTCTTGTTTAATGTGCAGAAAAGAAAGACTGACACAATAGAAATTTAACTGCATTTATTGCAGAACACAATAAATAAAAACGTATAATCGTTATAGAAACTTGACAAAACATTAATAAATAACAAACATTGTGCTAGCGATGTCTTTTTGCAGGCATATCGCTATGCTTGGTGCCACTCTCTCCCCTCCCTCGCCCACCCCTGGTGCGAGCACCTCTCCTTGGAGGAGTACTCTGTAGAGATGTGGTAGGCGTGCTAGCGGCACTGGTGGAGGCCGATGAAAAAGGGGCCGGCAAGCGGGCAATCAGTTCCTGCTGGAGTTGGCCTGCCAGCCGGATAACGTTGGCATTCCCCTCGCGAATGGAGGAATGCATGGCGTCCACAGACCCAGACATTTGGGCCAGCTGCACATTTGTCTGCTCCAAAGCGCTCGCCAGCCGGTTTATTGCAGCAGGGATTTGGCTCGTGGAGCGGTGTATTCGCCTCAACTGGGCCGCAATTTGTGACATGTGCCCAGTTTGCCTGTCCATGAATAATGTCTGTTGCTGCTGGAATGCGCCAATAGACAGCGCCATTTCTCTGGCTGGGTCCATAGGTGCAGGTGCAGGTTGCTGGTGTGATGGTTCAGCAGGGCCAGGTGAAACTTCCTGGAGGCCAGACACAGGGGCATCCACTGTTACCAGGGTGATGGTTGTTAGATCCTCTGGCTCAGGGGACATTTCCAGGGACTCCGCCTGAGGTGACTGGTATGAAGAGGGCCCTGTGTATGAAAAATGACGGTAAGTATATAGTATATAATATGTTTGTATATTGCATTCTGAACACTGGATAGGAAAGAATAATCTTTAGCAACTACAGATTCTTTCACAATGTTTGCATTCCTGATTTCTAGTCCTATGCTACCTGCTTACGGATGCACTTATTATCCTTTTAATACCCATTATCATTAGGACTGTGTAGTACATGCTGGGTTATTTTGACTAAAGTGCATGCTATCAAAAGTGGAGATGTTGCCTATAGCAACCAATCAGATTTTAGCTGTCATTTTGTTGAATGCAATAAATAAAGTAAAGGTATATTCTGATGGGTTTCTATAGGCAACATATCAGTTGAGTAAAATGTAGCCCTAACTTCTCATTGCAAACAATAAAAAGAAAAAAAAAAACAACATTGACAGCAACATTTGCACAGAAAATCAAGTAACTCCATTATTTCTCTCCTAAACAGAAATCACGCACCTGCTTGCTCGTCTGTGCCCGAATCTCTCGCTGAAGGTGGAGGTGTAGGTCTGGCACTGGGACTGAACTGCGGTCCTGGCGATTCTGGATATATTAGAAAAAGCATACAATGTATTTCCAGAAAAAAAAAATAATCAAAATATACTGTTTATTGCACAAATGTGTTTACAATTTTTTTTTTTTCTATGAGAAAAAAAAACCTTTACAAACTATTAGAGGCAAATATACACTTTGAAAAAGAAAACAAAAAATAAAAAAAAAAAAGTTTGCAAAGAGAAAAGCAGTTTTAAAAAGAGAAAAGCAGTTTTAAAAAGAGAAAAGCAGTTTTAAAAAGAGAAAAGCAGTTTTAAAAAGAGAAAAGCAGTTTTAAAAAGAGAAAAGCAGTTTTAAAAAGAGAAAAGCAGTTAAAATACTGTTAGGGTAAAAAAAACAAATAACTCACCAACTACTTGGCCAAAAGAGGGCGAGTCGGTGTCCTGGACATTTATGCCCTCTACAATTTCTGCCGGCATTATCTGGCGCAGCTCCTCCTCGTACGTGGTGTACTCCATACGAAGTGGGGGGCCACCACCCGTGCGCCTTGTGGACCTCCTTTCCTGGGCCATTTTTTCCTTCAACCTCCTCTTAATGTCCGAAAATCTCTTGCGGCAGTGCGCCACTGTCCTCTTTAGTGGGCCCACCGCGTTAACAGCGTCGCACACTCTCCCCCACAATTGGTGGCGCCGCCTTAGCGGAGTCCGGGCTGCCAGGTTCCCCAAGATCACCTCGTAGCAGGGAATGATATTGTGCACCAACACACAATTCTCATCATGTGAGAAGCGCACATTCCTCCCTGTCTTGGTCTTCCTGCTCTGTCCTGTCTCCTCAACCTCTCCCTCTCCCTCCTCTGACCCCTCAACCTCCATCTCCCTCTCCTCAGCCTCTGCTCCCCTCCTATCTCTGGACATTTTTACCCAGAAGACAGAAAAACACAAAACACTGAAGGACTTACAAACACAAAGAACAAACTACACTACCTACAGACACACTCTCCACACAGTCACACACAAGTAACACAGACAGAGGACAAGTCAAATACAAAAAATACAAGACAGAAAATAAATGAGAAAATAAATGTACAAAACAGGAAAAAACCACAGGACTACTCACACTTCAATCAGATATCGCTCCACCAATCCACCAAACACCAACTCTCAGCAAACCACTATCCTCCAAACTCCTCTCACAAAACTCCTCTAAACCCTATCAGAGAAAAAAGTGTCAGGCCAGTGGTTTATATAGGGCTTGTGATGTCAAATCTCCTGAGTTTGAAAATAGCCAATAGTAACAGGCCAGGAGACAGGTGTAATTTTCAAAAAAACCGCCTTTACACAAAAGCGCCGTCATTTAAAGCAAAAGCGCCATGTTCTATTCAAAGCCGCCGGCGGCTTTGAGCATTACATCCCGCCGTTACATCGCCGGCGGCTTCAAATTGAAGCTGAAATGCGCCCATTAGTAAATCCGGCTGTTTGCAATGCAAACACGCCGGAAAACCGCCGCGATGCATGGCGGTTTGAAGCCGCCATGCATCACGCCTGATAGTAAATCTAGCCCTTAGACTTGCTGTGCATGCAGATGCACTCACACCTGCCTGCTGCCATTCCTGAGCAAGCTCTGCACTGGTGGTGCCCTGATCCTGCAGCTGAATCAACTTTAGGAGACTGTCCTGGCACTTGCTGGATGTTCTTGGGTGCCCTGAAGCCTCCTTCACAACTATTGAACCTCTTCTTGAAGTTCTTGATGATCTAATAAAATGTTGATTTAGGTGCAATCTTACTAGCAGCAATATCCTTGCCTGTGAAACCCTTTTTATGCAATGATGGCTGCATGTGTTTCCTTGGAGATAAGCATGGTTAACAGAGGAAGAACAATGATTTCAAGCACCACCCTCCTTTTAAAGCTTCCAGTCTGTTATTCTAACTCAATCAGCATGACAGAGTGATCTCCAGCCTCATACTTGTCAACACTTTCATCCGTGTTAACGAGAGAATCACTGAACTAATGTCAGCTGGTCCTTTTGTGGCAGGGCTGAAATGCATTGGAAATTTTGTTTTTGGAATGAAGTTCATTGCCATGGCAAAGCGGGACTTTGAAATTAATTGAAATTCATCTGATCACTCTTCATGACATGCTGGAGTATATGTAATTTGGCATCATAAAAACTGAGGCAGCAGACTTTTTGAAAAATATTTGTGTCATTCTCAAGCCTTTTGGCCATGACTGTACTGACTAGACTAGGTGGTTCAGCCTTGACCCACCCCCTTCAAGCTGCTAAAAAATTAGATTACTGTTACCACCCTGGACTTCTTGCATCTACACCATATGTAAGGAAGCCAATTAGCATGCTACTTGATCCTTACCCTTTTTCTTTCCCTCTATCCTGCGGGCTCTACAATCCAAATCTGCCATGTTACTTTTGCATGTCGCAAGCACCAATAATTTCCCCCCAAGTATATCTATGTTGTCTTAATAAACTGTCGTACATAATATGTGCAGGTTAGTCTTAATGCTAAGACGGCTCCTGCTTCTGGCTAACCTAAACACTTTCCAATTAAAACACAAACACGTGTCTGCTATTGTGCTTTCTATGCCCGGTGTATGATTAGCTTTGAGCATTATATTGTGGTACAAGCATTTAAAAACCAGATGACTGAGCCGACTGACTGTTGAATGCACATTGACTCCTAATTGCCTCCACTACCTTTATATTATCACACCAGAAATTAATTTTGCGATTAGCTTGTTTTTTCTCCAACAGCTCTAATGACACAACAATGGGAAACATATCCAGCAACAGCATTCTCTTTGTAAGACCCATTTTGCTAATTCGGCTGGCAATGGGGCCGCATTCCATTCCCTCTCTAAGTGTGCCTCAAAACCTTTACAACCTGCTGCATCCATAAATAATTGAAAATTGGTTAGAGACTGTTGGTGCCGGCCCAATGTAAATACTGTTAATATGCTGATTTCACTGGCCCACCACCAAAAAGTCATAGATTCTGTCACACAACTGCTCGTGCCCCCTGCCTGTCCTGGCGCACATTAAAATCACACTATGCATCTCTGTGGTGCCCGAGTGTGTAACTTTGTCTGCATTTTCAACACTGATTTCCTGGCTCCCCTGTGCTGCATATTTCTAGTGCTGCATATTTCTGTGTTGCATATTCCCTGTGCTGTATATTTCCTGTGAATCCTGTGCTCTTGATTATTCCACTTGGCTCTCTTGTGCTGGATATTCCACTTTGCCACTTTGTGTTTGGATTTGTCTTTCCTGCACTCCACACCTCAAGTATCCATTGCACTCCATATTGTTCAGTGCTAGTATACATACTGACCACCACCCCGCATCTAAACTATGTTTAAGACCCAACCCCAGGAGCCGCAACTTGCGTGGTACACTCAGCCAAGTTCCCAAGCATGTCCAGAAACTATATTTTATCCAATTTGCATCGCATTTGAGAAATCCACATCCACCCTCTTTCCCCTCTCTTATTAACAGAGTATGGCAAGTCAATCACATAAAGGACTGTATAACCGTACTATACATCAAACACATGTAAAAGCACTCTATTTTAATTTTTCTGAGTGAGATCTGTGCAATACTCAGCACACAAAATGCATTTATCATATAATTAGGTTGTGTGTATTTTGCTAAAGCAAGAGTCTACTGAAAGCAAGCATTTGTGTTCTATAACATTGCATATTACAACCAACAATGCCCTACACATTATTTCTAGCAGTGTCCAGTATTTGTTGGCTAGTATTTAAAACAGAGGCTATTCTGGTGGATGACATGTATACAAAGCAGAGTGCATTCTTGTGTTCAGTAAACAAAACTTTCAAGACTTTCTAGTGGATAGTATCCAAAACATACTCCTTTCTGGTGCCTACTATTCAATGCAGACCCTCTTTCTTTTAGTTAGTAGAGAAAATAGAGACATTTTTGTATTCATTACTGACTGACAAAATGTAACAGATCCACAGGTGGTATAATTATTTCCCCTGTCACCTGTAAAACAGGCACTGTTAGGGGTCCTGAGGACTAGATTTGAGAAACACTGTCCTAGTATACAGTGAAGAACCCTCTCTAATGTGCAAAATAGACCCCTTTCTGTTTAGTGTATAAAATAGATCCCTTTCTAGTGGGAATTATACTGAGAAGACCCATTTATGGGGGCTTGCATTCAGCATAGTGCCTTTTCTGGTGGCAACTATACAAAATTAATCAGTGTATTGTGCAAACCAGATTTCTTTAGGTGGTTAATTTACACTATAGAATTTTTGCAAGAAATTGATCCCTTTCTGGTGACTACTACACACAGAACACCCCTTATAGTGGCTAGCATACAAAACCTATACATTATTTACTTTCCATGCTATTGAACAGAGATTGCTTTTGGCAGTACTGCAGCTTCTCTCAGTTTGCACTGAGTAAAGAGCATTGCATGTTAAACTGTCGCCATCCACTTCAGCACTCATTTGAAAAAAAATAAGGTAGGATACAATAGGAATGGCTGTGTAAATGAGAGGTACAATACTTGCACATTATTTCTACCACTCTTTGGTGCATATTGAATTGCTATGGGTGTGTCTAATACTTTATTTTAATAGGTAGATATCAGGCTGAACATATCTGGAAACACTTATTTTTTTGGATGTTTGGAATTTATTTTTCATCCATGTATTGTCATTTTTTCCGACAATTGTGTGTGATAAAAACAGACCGTATGATATGTCTTCTCACCTTTATTTTGGACCACTCCATCTTTTCTTCCTCTTCATCTTTCTGCTCTCTTCTCCTACCTAAGCTCCCTCCTCCTCATCTCACCTAAGTGCGTTGAACCCCCCCAAATGGGAACGCACCTACCTGGGATGGCCCTCCCCCCCCTTATCTCCTTATCCCCTAACCCCCCAAGAAAAATAAAAACCCAGCAGTCTTCCTCATTCTTTTTATGTTTCCAACTCTACAGGGTGTCCTTATTGATGTTAAATGACTTTTCTCACTATATAATTGTGTTAAGTCCTTAGCCTTTGGTATTTTCCTGGAAAATGTCTTATTAAGGAGACATCGTTAACTTCAGGTGTTATCTGTGATATGTTTTGGTTATCTTTTATTTCATTGTAATCTCTAGCAATCATATTTAAAGCATCTATTGCCCTGTACTGTTACAACCTGCTGTTATAAATAAAAAGTTTTTTTTAAAAACGTAGACCATATGACAATTGTTACATTCGTTGTTAAATAATTATTTGCAAACAAAAGTTTTAGAAAGCCACTTTGTCTCTTCTCTATAGTGATGACTATTTGGCAGTACATACATCTGTTGTAATGTTAATGAAAATTTTTGAATACTTGTGAAGAAGCTGCAGTTATGTATGAGATAGCAGAGATAGTATGAGATAGCAGCAAGCATTAAGTCATCTTATATTGCAATTTAATGCTTTTCTTACTGTCCTTTTATGCTGTTCTCATAGCATTTTATTAAGAACTGCTGCAGCTGAAATCTTGTTTCAAGAACACCGTACGCAATCCTAGCATGAATGCAAACCATTACAGACATCATTATGTTTAGTTAGCATTGCTGAACCAGCATAACATATGTCAGTGTGAATAGTGCCAACTTTTCTATATCTGCCAATCTCTTCTAATGCTTTCTATATACTCTCTCCTCTTGCAGCACTCAGAGCCAATGCCCAGCTATACTTCAGGCTACCACTTCACAGATGAAGCTAAGCCCACAAGGTCAGAATTTAAGATTATATCCACATTTCAACAGGATGTCTTGTTTCCCAAACGTGTGAAAGACATGGCAGAATATGTAATGGAGAAAGATCAGAGGCAAGGTAGATATACTACAGAATGGCATGCAGTATGGCTATAGTCTGATACCATTTTATTCCTGTTGTTACGCAGCTCTCTCATCTCCTTTTACATTTAAACAAATAACGTAATGAAGAAGTTTAGGCCAACCAATGTAAAAAATCAATCAAGTACTATATTTTTGCAAACTATCTTCAACAGTATTTTCAGAACAATGCAAAACCACTTTCAACTGTACATTTATAAAGGGGGTAACAAATGTTACTATAACTGTTACAATAGCTTTGAAGTGTTACATTAATCAAGCATTTCAGTCTTTAAGGAGACTATGTAAGATTTTGATAGAATAATTGTTCTAACACACTGATATTTGATAAGCTACGCAGCATTTAGCTGTGTTTTAACTGAGAGATATAATGGCCAGTGTATTGATGTTAAAAATGAAGTCAAATACAACCATTGTGCATTTCCCATGTGCCTCCACTCTTCTGGTTAGAGAATAATATTAATATAAGTATAGACATATTGATTAAACCAGTTATCTCCATATTCATTTTTCCAGCCATAAACTTGAGACATGTGAAAATATTCTTTGACCTAGTTGAGTGGCTGGTCTGTATGAAAATACAACTACATCGCTATCAGAGTCGAGTCCCAAAATTTAAGCCGCCAAGCATATATGTTTTTATTCCTTTAAAATAAATATAAACTACTGTACATGAAAAAATGGGGGTTATTGAAATGTCACGTTATTAGTATTGTACTCAATGGTGATTAGTAATGTTAAAAGTTTAATCGTTAAGTAATAACATAATAATTTTATAACACACAAGTTATGATAATATAACCCCCTATAAATAAAATATGTATAAATGGGAAATTCCAATGTTACTACCTCAGTGTTGGAAATCACTGTGCCATGTATAAAACCCATTGGACTGCAGTCCTATGCCTTTTTATGGTCACAGAATAACTTGGGGAGTAATATCCTTATAACCTACAGTAGGAGTACACAATCTCATATATTAAAAAATAGAATTACTTTTACTAGTCATAGCATATTAGAAAGTGCCTTAAATAATTCAGAGGCAGACAAGAAAAAAGGCAAATAAAATGAATATAAAGAAATCCTGATGTTTCCAGATTTATCAGCCTATAGTTTAACAGCCAGGTGCAGCTTTCAGTTGTGTACACAAGCTCTTAGAAAGCAAAGCATCAGATACAGACTGGGCTACCCAGTGAAGTTAAAACATAATCACAATTACTCCCAATTCATGGTGGAATCCTCACAGAGGTGGAATTGCGACAAACTGCGTCGTCCACAAGATAGGACGTTATCCCAACATCCTTGGGTCACACTCAGCAATAGAATGCAGAAGAGACTAGCGCAAAGATCAACTAAGATTTGAATTTATAATGAGAAGTGATTCCTTATTCAAGATGTCCTAGTACTGAGAACAAGACCAGAGGGACATCCATTTTCCACATATCATACAGATCTTCGGTAATTTAAGTGCAACAACTAAATAATTACCATGCTTGTTTGTATTTTTGTTAATAAATGTACTACAGTTTAAATTAATATTGCTGCATGCAGAGAAGGTTAGTTGGACATGACACAAATCCCCACTCTCCCATTCCAATTATCTTTCCATTGTAACTTTGGAAGTAATAGATCCTGGAGATTAAGGCAATGTTATTTTGGTTTGGTAATTTACAGTTGGAAATTTATTAACACTTGGGGATATATGGTGACACTAGACATACCATAAGCTATATACCTTACAAAAAGGATTAATTAATAAAGTTGTGTTTATTCAGTAAGGACATTTCAGTACACTGAGAGATATCCGAACATTGCATTAGCTCTTTGGAAATGGTTAACTGTACACTTCCAGTTGCTAAACCTGTTAACTTTTTTTGTAATCATTGATCAATCAAGTGTGGTTTGTCTACACTAGTCACACCACATACCATGAAATATATTTATTGTTTTTTGAGCACATGCTGCTGTTGTTGTTGCTTCTGAGTTTGTGTCAATATGGACTCCACATGAGGGCATTATAACTTTGTACTTTCAGAGATGTCGAGTTTGCTTTAAGTCAGTATGTTCTATGTAACTTGTCTATCTTGTTTAAGCATAGCTATTTTCCTCCTTTTCCTCACCATATGTAGATGGATTTCTGATACTACTGCTGAAAATACAAATAGAACAGTTGTATCCTATTGAAGTTAATTGCTTACATTTTAGTTAATGGCTTCTCTTAACAGTTATATTTTATGCTACTTTTAGCTATTTTTCTGTTTTGGTATGTTTTATTAAAAATTATTAACAGAACAACAATAGGATATATCATAATTATGTGCTAAAGCAGTAAATAATGACTGTCCAATATGGCATAATTAATAATTCTAAAACAGTGATGTGACTGGATCACTTATAAGTAACTTATGGTATAAATTTATTTAAAGGAAATAGCGCAGGGTGCTTATTTATATAATTGCAAATGCACTTATTTTTTGATATTGTGTATATTTTGGTAAGGGAAATCTTTATTTCTGAGACCAGGGAAGAAACTTGTATGTTTTAACCTTGCTTGAGGAAATGTATTATTTCTGATCTATATATCTGATACAATAAGCCTTTGTTTAGGAAGTCTTTTTTGTATCTTGGTGTAAGGAAATGCCTTGTTTGGGGTTTTGCATCTTTTCTTGGGGAATTCTTTTTCTTTTTTGGAGGAAATGTGTATTCTGCAACTTTTGGAAGAAAGCACCCATGCTAATCTCATGTTAATTAGACCTTTTGATGTGAGTGTCCAATATCCCTTTAGGGAAATGAAGGGGTAATTAGACTTGCTGTCAGATGTCCACTGTGTCCAAAATAAGAAGCAGGAAATCACAGCAAGATTTTGGGATATCACAGATAAGCGTAAATATTGTTAGCTTTGCATTGCATGTAAATACATGTTTGGGTAAACAAATTGCATCCTGATTCTAAAAAAGCCTGTGAGTCTGTGTCTAAAACTGTATAAAAAGAGTGCCCTTGTACACTGAAATGTATCATTCTGATGTTCCATCTGACCTGACCACTGATACCTTTAATAAGTGGAACTGTCCATGTCAGAACACTTGAGCGAAACAAACATCACTCTCTGCTTCAAGACCCAGTTTGACAACTTCTTCAATATTGCTGTAATCCTGTGAACTACAAATTAGACCCTAAATCTAATCCGTCCTGTTTTGAAGTTTGGACCAGTCTCCTAGTACTACTGCTCTGATCGCTACCCAGCAGCTCTGGCCAGTGTGATAGGCCAGGGGGGATCCATCTACAGCACCCTGGTCCATAGTAAGCAGTCAGGGGTACCAGCCCAAGTTTGCCAGTACGGGAGTACACTAGCAGCCACAGTTACCCAGAAGGAACGTGGTTCTGAATGCCATAAAGGAGTCCAGTGGTGTCAGCACGCTCCTCCTACTGTGGCAGGAGGGCAGAATCATTATCATCATTTATTTATATAGTGCCAGCAAATTCCGTAGCGCTTTACAATTTCAGAAAAACAAAAGGGGACGGTGGCAAATTAAGCCCAGCCGGAAAGATAAATTCTTACAGTAGTCAACAGGTGTGTAAACCACAAGCTAGTGGGGAAAAATGAATAAACAGTGTGAAGATACCGGGTTTTTCTTGCCCAATTCTACCCACTTCACGCTGGCTGGCCACCCACGGGTGCATTCCAATGCCAGGGAAGTCTACCCAGTACCTTCTAGGGTTCGTATAGTCACTCAGGCAAATGCAGTTAGAAAGTAAAACAATACATTTATTGTAACAAAAACAATCACTAGATTAGTACACACTGTAAATTAATGCCAGGCAGATTTACCACATCATCGATCCCTTACCCCACTAGCTTAAGGAGCTACAGTCACCTGGCTGTCCAGACTTGACGACCCATGGATCTCTCTCAGCTGCATATGTAGACTCTGGTAGAGAATGACAACTTAAAAACCAGATCTTGCACCTTCCATGAATGAAATCCCAGAATGAACACCACCTCTCCCCCTGGAGTGGCTCCTTATATCTAGGGTCAAATTTCCACAGTGCTTTCCCCTCCCACTGCAAGCCCCTTGGTCTCTCTCTTTAAACATTGGTAGGTCCTGGATCAGGGAGTTGGAGGGGAGAGTGGAGATGAGCTGTTTTTCCACAGAAGCCACCTGCTGGGACGCAGACAAAGCGTCTGGACCAGTCCTATGGAGAACAGTGGATACTTATTGGCTTCGCCCACTTCCAAAGTTAAGTTAGCAGTCAGCCCATCCTAAAATTAACCCCTTAAACTATATTGTGATGTCACAGGGTCCCCAGCTGTTACATAGTTACATAGAGGAAGGAGGGGGAGAATGAATGCAGCTCCAGCCCCCTCACATGTATCCTGGAAACCACCTGATCTTTACCTATAACCCACTCTGCTTCGCTTTAAGGACAGTGAATAACAAACTCACTGCCACATCATCAATATACAATACACAATATACATATTTACAATGAGCTACAATGTTCCCTTATCTACATGTAATTAGACACTGCACTTGTAGTCTGTTAAGCTGGGAAACAAAAGCAAGGGCTATATAAAGTACTTGCTATAATCCACATTATGTGATAAACGAGAAACTGGATGGTTAGTGTTATCACACTTGTTTCGTCACAAACAGTACTAGTTATATTAATGCTTGTATACCAAATAAAGATCAAATTGTATGAATTTCAGTTGCTGTACAGCTGTGCTGCTGTACCTATGCACTTCTGTACTAAATACAGTATAATCTGCACAGTCTGTGACAGTACATCCATCCAGCAACTTTCAAGTGTGACTGATAACAGACACCCCTTTATAAGTTTGTGAAAGACAATTACTAAATGCAGTGGTTACATGACAGAGCAGTTCTCTGAGTAATCAATAACTATGTTAGCTGTAAAAGTAACAGTAACAAGCCAAGTACAATGCTACGAACAACTGATTAATGAGATACACAATATTTTATGTTGCAGTAGTTTAATCATTATAGGAAGACATGTGGTTTTGAGAGAATTGAAGCTGTACACATACCTCCTAAAATTGGCATGTTACAAAATCTATTCTATAAACTTTATATAGTGGTAGCTAGCATAATATATACAATATATAAATGCAAATATACAAAATATATACAGAGACAGTTGTTACACTGTGAGACAACTAAATTATGATATTTACTGTTAATGTATTATGCCTACTCTTGGGTGTTGTTTTTCTTTGTTTTTGTGATGTAACTTTATATAAAATCAGTAAAAATTTGTAAAATTGATTATTTAAAAAGTGTATATTGACCACTACTAGCCAGAGGGTAATATAGTTTTAATATTTTTTTTACCAGCAGTAATACTCATTGTGGTACACTGAATCAAGGTCAATTGTATAAATTTCAGCTCCAGTACAGCTACACTGCAGCTGTACATATGCTGTCCTGAAATGGCAGGACTAAATTGTATGTACTGTGAGCACAGTCTGAGATAGTAAGCCCGACCAGCAACATGCAAGTACGATTGACCACAAACATCACAATATAATATTGCGAGCGACAATTGCTAAATGCAACAGTTGCAGAAGAGAGCAGTCAACAGTGATCAATACAAGTATGTTAGCCTCCACTAGTCAGTGGACAAAAAACATTGATTATTAGTAGTAACATTATTTGTGCTACACAGATTCAAGATCAATTGTATAAATCAGAGCAGTTATTCTACCTGTGCTGTTCTTAACTGGTAGCACTAAATTGCAGTACACTGTGCATAGTCTGAGACTGAGAGTCTGACCACCAACAATGTTTATTAGATGTAACATTTACAGGGCAAAGCAGTTGTCATAGAGTTTGTTAGCCACATCTATTCAGTGAGAAAAAGTAAATGACAAATAGTAATTTGTTTGATAAAATCACACACAAAAAAATAAATGTATGACTTATAGCTGCTGTATTTCACACTCATGCAATGTTTTGCTGTGCTTGACCTACCCCTACTCAGCTCTGTTTATAGAATATAAATTTTGCAAAACTCAAAGATTGTTTTGCAGTAACATTACATCTCTATTATAAATTTGTTCACACATACCTTTCACACATTTTGTAGAACTACAGAACTACAGTTCCCAGTCAATTGTTATAGATTAATAATAGCTGGTGGAATACAGATTGTCTGTCATTTTATTTTGGCTTTAGCCTTATCCATCATGCCATTCTAATTGTAGTTCTGTGTGTGTATTAAATGTAATTTATTTACATTTGAAATTGTTATTTATCAGTGCCAGAAAATCAACTGAAGGACTGGTATAAGACAAGAATAGGAGGCAATAAGTCTTCTTTGGTAGATGCATCCTTGAATTATTGTAACATTCATCATGTAGCACAATATCGTCAGCAAATTGGTCTGCGCATCCAAATCAGACAAGCATTCGGACTGGAAGGTAAGTTACAGCGAACTGCAATGCATTCATTGTGTTGCATTCATAGTAGAAATGTATCTGACATATATTAAATTTACTTGGGAAAAGTGTATCTACATTGTATACACTATTATAGATTTTTTATTTTTTTTTATCAAATATTGATGTTAATTTGTAGTGTACATTGGTCACATTTGCCTTTAAGTAGAAAGAAAGTCATCCCCTTGATATTTGCTTAAAGATAGGTTTTGCCTGTAACATGTACAAGATTGCCATTTATGGTCAATTCAGCCAACCCCATTACCATCATGTGGTTGGCACTCAAGGATTTATGTAACTTTATTTAAAACAGAATATTTGTTTATTGTTTCATACACTATTTAGCTTATATTTTTCTTCATCGTTTTGTTTCGATGGCACTCACACATAAACAGTGGAAGGCCTTTACGTCAATGCGTTTGCAAGAATCCTGAAGGGAGCCGAGAGTAGTCAACGTTCAGAATTACCACAACACTGGGGAAGAGAAGAGAAGCTACTGACACGGCAGCATGACTTCACAAGTCTTCAAAGATCACCCAGGTGGATAGATCCTTCTGTGGTATGTCATATGATTATCTCCAGAAGACTTTTTATTACTAATTACAACTTCTCTCATGTTGGTCTACATCCTTTTTTATGTTATCTCAACTCACTTTTCTATTTCTGAAAGCTTCTTTCATACCTTAAGTGCTAAATTGAAATTTCACTTTTTAAAGCATAACCTGCAAAGTTTAATTTTACTCACAAACTGAATATTCTGTAGGACTATATTTAGAGTTCGTATTATGCTAAGCATTGAGAATAAATATCCTCTACTCTAATAATAATGTACTTGGCATGTTTATGTCCCACTACCCAACACTCAATAGGTCAGTGGGAAAGACCATGCAAAAAAATGAAAAATAAAAAAAGTAACATCAATTAACATAAATCCTCTTCAATGCTGTTCTTTATGCCATTGCCCTATATGGTAAATACAGCTCTGATATGAGCTTCTCTATGAAGGTTGTCTTCATGTATATCTTGAAAACTCACCATATAGTCTTGAAGTTATAAAAAAGTGCTTTTCTCAGCACGCTCTAAACTTCACCTAAGTTTAGTAAATCAGACATCAGGTTGAAGAGTCCATATTATGTTAATAGTGCAGAATTTGTAAGTTTTCAGAATTTGTATTGCTTGTAGAATAGTGTGAACAAGTGCACACTTCCACCACCAAAATACCACACCGTGTTTCACTGTAGCTTTTAAGTAGTAGTAGTGCAAATCTTTGTTTTCTGTGTTAGCATGTAGGCCTCAATATGTTTAAACCTTAATCTTTCAACCACAGCATAGCTTTAAATTATGCCTCCTGTTGTTACAAATTGTGTTACTCTGGGGTAGAGGCTGTAGTAAAATATGCCACTTAAAAGGTACATTTCATTCAGGTATTTTGGGCTGCACTGACACTCTAGTAAGAGGTGCATATAAATTTTAATTGTATTACAAGACCTGCATTTTGTTTATTCATTCTTATTCCCTTATGTAATACTCTGTATGCACTGTTACACTTCTTTTAAGTGCATGTGTGTATTTCACATAGGATAAAAAACACAACAAAGAACAAGATCTAATTGGCGCACCGTAGGTCTAATTGAATGATAAAATTAATATATAAAAGTATAGTGATAAAATATCAATTGCTAAACTTGATCAGTAGCGCAGCTGTAATAAACTAACTAAACTAAGGCTAAATAAAGGCAAACTGTAAACAAAGAAAAATATATTTTTTTAATACATATTTGTTTATATATATTTTTTGTTTTTGTGTTTTACTTTGTTCATTTATTTATTATTATTTTGTATTAAGGAAGTGTGTCTTAATGTCATTAACTATAGTTTCAGAACCCAACACCAGTTCTTGGGTAGTGGAACACCTTAAACACTATTATAAGAACAGTTCTATCTGTGAGGTTGGGAGTTCAAGTCCTGTTGAGGTTGAATTTAGTTTGTTTCTATTTCTTGATGGTTAATAGGATAAATGTTGACTAATTGTTATACATAACGAAATATATTATAAATATTTTAAGATCTTCAGAACACAAGGATCGGATTTCTTGTGGCACAACATCATAAACAATACTATGGGAACATCATTGATTGTGGTGCTGGAAGTTCAGGTTCCAACTAGGTTGATTTTAGCTTGGTTCTAATTTTTATTTTTTTGTGAATAAGATGATTTTTTTATATAACTATGAAGCAATTACTAGTAAAGATACATTTAATAGCAGTTGGATATGTAAGTGATAATCATCAACATTTATTTATATAGCGCCAGCAGATTCCGTAGCGCTTTACAATTGGATAATGTTTGACATTTGTCTTTACAAGTTTATATAAATGTTCAAACCTGTTTTCTACGGTTATATCTTTTTGGAGGTTTTAATTAATTGGAATGTGATACAGATTTAATATAAAACAACAAAGGGTTTATAGCAATCAGGTAAAAAATGCTTGTATTGTTATTATGGTATATTGTTTTTTTTACAACACAATGCTAATAGATTTTGATAGGGATTATTACTGATATATGTCCAAATACATTTAGGCTACGGGTGTGTTTTTCATCCAGCTGGTAAAGGGTTCCAATTAGGACAATGAGTATAAGAGGAACACCCTGGAGAGGTAATTTTTCATTGTGAGCTGGATTTTACACATAGAGTTGCTGTATTTTTCCTTTTCATATTTTCATTGTGAGCTGGACTTTACAGAAAGTGTTGCTATATTTTTCCTTTTCATCATCTCATTGTGAGCTGGACTTACACAAAGTGTTGCTGTATTTTTCCTCTGAAGAAAAAAACGCGTCAGCATAAAAATCTACGCGCTGTTCCACTACATTGGAAATTAATTTTATTTTCATTCATTTCAACAACTGATCAGGACCCTTAGGATTAAAAATCCCTTTGCGGAAAGCGTGCAAGGAGTTCTAATTACGGAATTACAGACATCAATCGGGTGAAGTGGTCCAAATATCCTTTGTATTGTACACATATTTGAAGGAAATAAAACATCTCGTTTGCCGTCTGGAACAGTATATATGACTTGCCGTAACAAACGGCTGGGCGGATTAACTGCATGTCAGGTAATTCAAGTTCTTCATTAATGTGCAATACCTGATTGGAACTGGATTATTATATCATATTTAAGTAGTTTGGATCACTCATCACAAAAGGTGCACCTTTGGATATTCTTGAAAGATTTTATTTTATCTATTTAGATCAGCATACCACGACTTTCCCTAAGAGTCTCTACATATAATTTTCTTAGTCGAACCCTCATTAGTGATCTTGAAGATTACAACATCAAATGAGTTCTTGAGTCTTATCATTTTTTCAAAGTTATTGGAACAGCGTTGTTATTACACCTTGCACTTGTGTTCGTTTTTATCATCTTGAGCTCACATTCAGTATCTATAATATAAATAATTATAGATATAATATAAATGTCTAGTGGCGTGTGTTAGTCTGTCTGTGTGTGTGTGTTGCAATTATACACAATCCATTGGTACATCATCATGACTACCTCGTTTAAATATTAGTGTCTACACATATTCTGCCATCACAGAATTATCAGATGATTTTATGTGAAGAGAATGTCTTACACGCATTTACATACATTTTTATATGTATGTGTAATTTTCTAGCACTTTGCAAATGGAATAAGACTTTTGAATTGTACTAGGGCACAGTAGTTAAGAGGGTAATAATCAACGACTCATTCACTACTGTCCAACACAGGTCATTTGTAGTTGGTCCCTATGATCTACTACAATTCTATTATGTGCTACCAATTAATAAACTATTAATCAGATTTTAGTATAATTTTGGAACTTCTCACCACCACCACATATTTCTCTCTAACATATTAAAACAATACAAATACATTTGTAGCCAGCATCTATAATATAAATGCTTAGTGGCGTGTGTTAGTCTGTCTGTGTGTGTGTGTGTGGAAAAAATAAAACCAAGCTGCAGCGCCACCTGCTGGGCGGAGTTATACACTGACCTACTAAATTCTTAGTGTGGTTGCCGGGGGTGACAGAGTGAGAGGAGTGTGATACTCAGGACCGCTGAGAGAGATCCCTGTGTCTGGATAGACATCTGGATAGATGTGGCGATGAAAATGAAGGATGAGGTGATGGAGAAGAATGATGAGGTGGTGACATGTGGACAAAACCACGTTAAAAAAGGACGCTTACGTCGGGAAGTAACGCTCTTCCCTTGAGGAGGCCTGGGCTATGGCCCAAATGCATGACACGAACCTTTTTAACACCTTAAGTAGCTTGATTTGACTAGAATGCATGAGTATCATGCACGGGTTAACTTGTTAATTAATAAGTAGTTAAGGGAGATACGGAATTCAAAGCTGAACTATAGGGCTGAATCTGACGAAAGTTAATCAAGTTAATTGGTGTCCCAGGCAGTGAAAAGGTTAGAAAATCCTGATCTAAGTCTTTCAGTTAAACTACAATATATTCTAACTGTAAACACAACTGAGTTATACTACGCCGCCAAATAGATGACTTGTGTATAAATACCCATTTACATCATGTTTGAACATAATGTGGAAGATTACAAGAAAATGGTTCTTGTCTGCATTAAGAGAGCATCAATGTCTTTTTCCATGACATTTGGCACAAATTAATATTAGTAGGAGAGCAATGTACTTTCTGCATGATTAGGCCCTTGTTCTTCAGGGAATTTGGCCAACTAAACCACATTCAGTTTCAGACTACTTTAAATTAATTTGGGCAGACTTGACGGTTAAGTCTAGCAGCATTTGGGATCAGAAAACAGTAACTCTGTTTAAGATAATGTTATACTTTCAAATATAGACACAGTGCCAGTTTAATGATTGGCTTGCAGCTGCTAAGCACAATCTCTAGCTTTTAAAACTCCCTTGAAAAAAAATACACATTTCAAATTAAAGGACCACTACATCTCAAATACAAATAGATCCAGTGTGAAAATACATCTTACAGCAGCAACAAAGGTTTATGTAAAAGTAAATATACCATGACAGAAGTCAAGATATTTCAAATTATATTTAACTTTGTTATGTACCTCACCTCCATTTATTGTCCTGGGTTATCAGCCAATTTGCACTCTAAATGGTTCCTTATAGTGTCTTTCAGTCAGATCAATGTCTTATGTGCCGCCACAGTAATCATAGTTTATCTAAAATATCCCTGGTATTGCTCATTTAATGTTGGCATTATGATTGTTAGCATTGTCACTGTCGGCTTTTACTCAGTGTAGGTCAAATGGAAATGCCGGCATTTACCCTGTAAGCATTTTCATGAAGGCAGGGTAAGTGTCAGTATTTCTTTCATCGGAAATTTGATTGCCACCGCCTTGACCAACATTGCTGTATGTCAGAATCATATAGCCCATCAAGCACTATTTTACCTTTGCAATCTGGCTGAACCAATATGCAATACGTAGCATTGTACCTCATGTATCAAACTCCTATTGTCCCATAGATTATAAGCTTGCGAGCAAGGCCTTAACTCTGTTTTTCTGTAATACCCATTATTGTTTTATCACTGTGTTTGTTCCCAATTGTAAAGTGCTACGGATTTTGCTGACACTATGTAGATAAATGTTTATGAGGATGTTGAAGGAATATACTCATCTGCACCAGTGTCCCTGACAATAGGTGTTCCCCAGGTGTCTATTCTATCTCTGATGCTATTTGCAGTATACATGTTACAACTGGGTGAAGTAATCAGACATCATGGCCTGGATTGGAACTGCTGTGCAGATTGTACTCAACTGTACCTGTCCTTTGCTGCAGGTACTAAGAACACAATCCTAAATTACTTTCTATTTGAGCTACAGGATTGGATGTGTACCAGTTGGCTGAGATTGAATCTTAATAAAACATTTGTTCTTATGATAGGAGCTACTGGTCAAATAACAAGATTGCAGTTGAGTCAACCAACTGGGTTTAAGCTTGGGGATTAGAAGTTGCAATATTCTGAACATATGCAGGATCTTATTGTTGTACTTTTTAGTGGGTTGACATTGAAACATCAGGTTTCAGCACTGATCAAATATACATTTTTTCATCTGAGTAACATAGTCAGAGTCAAGCACTTGATTCCCTCAGAAGACCTTTATACCTGCATACTCATACATGTATTTGTGTTCTCAAATTTGGACTACTCCAATGCACTATTCTTCGGTCTGCCAGAAAATGAACTGTACCGCTTGCAGCTCATGCAAAATGCAGCACCTAGCCTGTTAACTAACCAGTCTTGTTCCTTCCACATAACATGTGTTCTCCGTTCCATTTACCAGTGGGCCTGTAAGATTAAAGTGAATCTGTTTAAAGATTGGCTTATTGACATTAACAGTCCTATATAACCAGGATCCAGGATCCAGGGCACTTGAAGAAGCTTCTTCAAGTGCCCTGGATCCTGGTTATATAGGACTGTTAATTCCCTATACTCCCACTTACTCACTTTAATTCTCAGATGAAGGACTACTAACATTACCTAGAATCTTCCATACTTCATTTGGGGCACTATCTTTTAGCTTTTGCAAATCCTACTCTTTTTTTAACTCTATTAGCCCGATTGTAAGAAATGTGCTATATAAATAAAATTATTATTATTTTAACTTTCTTATCTTGCTCTTATTCAATTTAGTATTTATTGGCCTCAAAACCAAAGAAAGTAAAAAGTGTAAATGTAACAATTTTAATTAATATGTTAAAAATTGAAGCAATCTTCAGGACACATGATTATTCTTGAATACATGAGTGCAGCAATCTCTTTGAGATCATGCCCTGTGTCAAAAAGTGTCTCTGGGGTCAAGAGAAAACCCATCACATCATCAGGGATTACTGCAAAAGGGAGAGGGTGTTATAAGACTCATATTAAGTCTACTAGAGCACTCCTGATGTTTGAGCATGTGTTGATATGTTGCAAAATAAGATTATATGATAACAGAACATGATTTAGCTTTTAGAAATAAAAATGTCATTAAATAAATAATGGTTTGCAATTCATTATCTCTGGATTTAATAGACTGGCTACTTACCAAATTTTTTGTTGATAAAAATGATTGAAAACATGTTCCAATTAAATTTTACAATTATGTCATGCACTTGACCCGCTAACCCTGCTGTCGGGGACCAGCGCTCCTACTTGTCCCATCTGTAGCCATTCTCATCTCCGTGGCAGCGCTACGCTCCCACTTGTGGACACAATCTTGCCGGCGGTTCTGTGCATGCGCAAACCCGACCTTTATGACTTTTCTTCTCTTTACCTATTGGTTGATTGCTAGCCAGGTTCCCTCTATATAATCCTCGTCCTACAGCTCTTAATTGACAGATCTTCAGGTCTCCTTACCTGTTAGGAGGCTCCTTCGCCTGGCTCCAGTGGTTTACTTCAGTGTACTCCTGCAGATCGTTGCACCTCCTACATATTCCTGAGCTTCTCAGCTCTTCAGGACCTCAGCGCAACAACTCCCCTGCAGATCATTACACTCCTGTGTACTCCTACTTCACCCCATCTGGTGCCAGTACTTCAGTGTACAACTGCAGACCGTCACACCGCCTACAAGATCCTGCTCCAGGGCTTCTCAGCTCATCAGGACCTCAGCGCCACATCTCTCTGCAACTCCCTGCACTCCTGAGTACAATCCCTCCATTTACTTGGATCCCAGAATATACCTGCAGACCATCGCACCTCTTGCAGATCCTGCTCTAGGGCTTCCCAGCTCTTCAGGATCATGGTGATACACTTCTCTGCAAACTACCGCACCTCTGTACCCTCCAAGCCTCCTAACTACGTACCTGGTTATTCCCGCTCCTCTCTCCTGCTGTATACCTCTGCTGCCTTATGCTCCTATAACGCTGTTCTTAGCTTTGGGGCTCTTAGCCCAGTCTCGCTTGTCACCCACTAGAGGGCCATGACCTGCGATCAGGCAGCTGCGAAGTCCATATTCCCTTGTGGGGATTCCTGGCAAAAACCTTCCTCTCCCAGTTAGATTCCGCGCCTCTTTGTGCGTAGTGTCCAGCCAAGCAGACCTTAAGGTTCCAATTGACTCAGAATTCGTGACAGATTAAAAATATTAAAATACATTTGTATATTATAGACAATAGAGCTATCCCTTTTACATTGTATTAGGTCAATAAGCTTAGGCTGAAGTGCACAGCGGTTAAAGCTGGGTATCATATTAATAGTATACATAGGATACCACTTGCTCATCTCAAATTAGTATACGTAAAATTACTGTAAGTAACTCATGTAGATAATGGTAAAATTTTATTTGTATTGAGGATAAAATATTCAAGATTACATTGTCTAAGTATTTTCACTTAGAACTATCATCATCTTATGCTATTTATATGGCAACAATGAATCTGCAGCTCTGCACAAGCAACCAAAAAAGAAGCAGCATAAAATACAGATAAGTAAAGGGTAAGAGAAACGAAGAATTAGTAGAAATCAATGCAAAACACTATAGAAAAAACAACTGCATAATAAGGCAACTAGAACAAAGAAAACATTACAAAGAGGATGAGGGGATTGGAGGTAGAGAGGGCCAAACTTGTGAGAGTTAACATTCAATAGAATTAGGGTAGTAAATGGAGATGATAAGGGAGGAGAGAAAAGGACAGTTGCAGCGTGAGAAGGGAATTGTCTTAGCACTGAGCCAGATAGACAAGTGTGAAAAGGTGTGTTTTGAGGGAACGTTTGAAATATTCGAGTTTGGGGTCGGGGTCAGTGAGTTCCAAATGTAGGGAGCAGTCTTGAAGGTGGCAGTGCGAAGTGGTGATAGAGGATGAGGAGAGGCATAGATCATTGACAGCACATACTGGACTAGTAGGGGAGTATGACTTGACACCTCATAGTATGACTGTCACTCACCGGACTGTGAGTGCCATTTCTCCTGTGTTCAGGAACCGTGGCCGTCCGCCATCCTGAGGGTCTGCGCATGTGCAGCCCTTATTAAACCTTCAGTACCTGTTGCTTTTAATTGATTGGATGATCAGGCAACCCTCCCTATTGAAACCACCTGTGATCATTACCTGGTTGCCTGATCTTGGAGTCTCATTCCCCATGAGCCTCTGAAGGTGTTCCTGTGTTTCCTCGTGTATTCAGCTCCAGCTGATTCCCGTCTACTACGTTTGTGGTTTCCAGACCACTTCAACTCTCCTGTGATCATCGTGCCTGCACTCAGCTGATTCCTATCTGCTACTGCTGCCGGATTCCAGTCCGCCTCAACTCTCCTGTGTTCATCGTGCCTGCACTCAGCTGATTCCTATCTGCTACTGCTGCCGGACTCCTGTCCGCCTCAACTCTCCTGTGTTCATCGTGCCTGCACTCAGCTGATTCCTATCTGCTACTGCTGCCGGATTCCAGTCCGCCTCAACTCTCCTGTGTTCATCGTGTCAGCTCTCCACTGATTCCTATCTGCTTCGACTACCGGATTCCAGACCGCCTCTACTCTCCCGTGTTCAGCGTGTCTTCCCTCCGCTACTACTGCCGGATACCAGACAGCCTCAACTCTCCCGTGTTCATCATGTTTCCAGTTTTACTTACTACTGCTTCCTGAGTATTGCTCCATTGATACTGGTTACCTGCCGTGCGCTGCACCAACCTGATTACCGCTTCCATCCTCCAGTGGTTTCTCCTCCTGCCGGCGTTCAGCCGTTCAGGTATCCCTGCATGTCTCACTGACAGCCTGCTCTCCTGAACCGCGGTATGCATACCTTCCATTGACTTTGCTTTTGTATTGCATATCCGTCTGGACTGTGTTGTGTTCATCTCCGGAGTCTTCTATCTACTGAAGCTATTGTGACTATTGACTTTGTGTCCTATTACCTAGATCGCTCTAGTGACTTTGTATACTTCAAGCAGCGCTTGTCAGTTATTATTGTATTGTGGATATCATCGTGGGATCAAGTTCCGTGTGCCCCGTGTATCCTCTGCATTACATTCATCTCCTCGTGCCCCTCCTCACATATATATAGCAGTGGTACAACTTGCTGACGCAGACCACTGACTCCTGTTTCCCTGTGACACTAGTTTCTAGTATCCTCTCACATAAGCAGTGGTACAACTTGCTATACGCAGACCACTGACTTCCCCGTTACCTACTTGCACCTGGTATCCATTCCTTCACTATAGACATGGTACAACTTGCTATACGCAGACCACTGACTCTCACTACCTCCTCGCTACTCCTGGACATTCCTCCTCACTATAGCAGTGGTACAACTTGCTGTACGCAGACCACTGACTCTCCTCACGTTTACTTGTCCATCTGGTTCCTCGTGTACATTCATCTACTTATTACCAGTTGCTGCTAGTCATAGACTTTCTTTGAGCATTCTCTCACCATCTGATGATTCTCCTGTTCCGTTGTCACCCTGCTACCAGAGAACCATAGTACCAGCTATATTACTCTGGTAAGTACATCATCTGGTGATATCCTGGGCAAAGACTCCTAGTGCCCGTGACAATGACTTTCTGCTGTCATTGGAGACAAATGAAATGGTGCCTATCATACCTCACCAGCAACTACCTATTATCTTCTGTATGTATTTTTCTTTCTATAACTTAGTATTCCTTAGTGCAGTGACTACACGTACCTGTTATTTTTTGTGGATCAAGTGCCCAGAATAAGGATACTTATTGTTATTGCATTTTATGTAATAGATATATTTTCTACTGTTACAAAGTTTATTGTTACTTGTTTAAAAAATGTATACTTAGAATCACAGTTTAGCATTTGGAAATGCTCCATAAATAACAAAACAAATGATGTTATTTTCACTTCCACCATGGTAGTGATAGGCAACTTGATACACTTCAAACCTACAAAAGGGCTACACATTACCTTTAATCTCAGTAATATGTTAAAACAATACATTTAATCAAATAGACAATAGACACATCTCTGTAATAGTATATTAGCAGACACTGTAAACAAGCATTACACTTTATAACAAACAAATCTAACAATAAAGTAAGAATAAGCTGCTGGCCACAGGTGAAGGCTCAGAGGGTTGCATGCAGCCCTGGGGCAACCTACGGGATGTGGTGACAGTTTATGAATAAATAGCTGTTTGGTTTTTTTATTGATGTTTGTCACATCATAAACTAACTGCTTGGGAAATGACAACAAATCTCTTCAAACCAAAACATTGTGGACTTTCAATAACCTTTCTCTAATTGTTTAAACACATCTCCTCATAACTTTCAATGCACTCTTTTGTGTATTGTATTAATTGCAATGCAAAGTTTTGCAATATCCATTAATGGGATTATTTTATATTTATATTATAAGTTTATGTGCAGAATTATATTTTTATTTTAAAGAGAATTCTCTTTTTTTGGAGTTGTTTGTGTTTTAATAGAAAATGCATTCAGGGCTTCTATATTTAGAGCAAAGTACTATGGTGTGAAATATGAATGTTATGTCTGATGCTTGAAACACACATCTCTACACAAATAAAGCTATCAGGTTTTGGTAAATAAAAGGAGTACTATATAATCCTGATCACTCCTAAACAAAAGACTGTAAATGTATACAAAAATGTATACTTAGGGGTAGATTCAATTCCCCACGTTGTTCTTTAAACGAACGCAGGACACACATTATTACTTTTATTACGGTAATTTTAATGTGGATTTTTGCTCAGCTGCAAGCAAAAAGTGTTGAAATTACCGTACTACCGGTAATAATGCACATCTCTTTCCGTAGTAAGGGTAACAGTGTGTGGACCACATTGTTCTATTGAATCTACACCTAAGAATTACAGTTTACTATTTGGAAATACTCCATAAATGATCAAACATATTATGTTGTTTTTACTTCCACTATGGTAGTGATGGGCAACCTGATACACGTCTAACCTTAAAAAGGGCTGCATATTACCCCTAATCCCTTCTTTTTATACGTTAAAACAATACATTTACTCAAAGAGACACCTCACTGTAATAATATATCAGAAGTCACTTTTTTTCTTTTTTGGAGTTGTTTGTGTTTTAATAGAAAATACATCCAGATTTGTTCTTTACAAGGGCTTCTAAATTTAGAGCAAAGTAATTACTTGTTTCCATCTATCTTACTATGGAGTGAAATATGAATGTTATGTTAGATGCTGAAAACCAAGCACACATCTCATACAATAAAAGCCATTAGGTTTTGTTAAATAAAAGGAGTACTATATAATTCTGATCACTCCTAAACAAAACAAAATTGCTGTTTTTAAACAGAAGTATACAGTTAATGACAGAAAAGGTGGATGGAGTGGGACAATCAGGGCCGCCATCAGATATTGTGGGGCCCAGTACAAATGAAGCAGGCAGGGCCCCCCGATGACCCCCCCCTCCATGAAACAAGAATATGATGTCACAAAATGTCATTTGATGGCGGCCCTGGGGACAATTCTGAAAGCTGATGCTAATGAAAAAATGGTATTGCCTGTAGCAACCAATGCTCTTCCCATATAAATAAACACATTTATATAAAAATAGGTGAATGATGTCACAAAATGTCATTTGCTTTGTTGCTGCATAGTTTAGCAGTTTTGTAAATGTTTATGTATATCAGAGTTTCCTCAACGACCCTACTCCTTGCTATGCATACTTTACAGAAGTTACTAATCCTTGCAACTGTAATGAAAATGTCTCCCTAGCTGAGAGACTTTTAAAAATGGTTTACACCGGCGGTTCCCAAAGTGTGCGCCGCGGCTCCCAGGGGTGCCGCGGTGCTGTCACTGGGGTGCCGCGCGCCAGCCCTAGAAAAAAGAAAGAAAACAGAAACTTACCAATCCGCGCGGCGCCGGGACCCAGCAGCCTCCTCTCTCCCGCAGCTGTCACTGAATGACGTCAGTGACAGCTGCGGGAGAGAGGAGGCTGCTGGGTCCCGGCGCCACGCGGATTGGTAAGTTTCTGTTTTCTTTCTTTTTTCTATGGCTGGCGCCTGGCGCTGGGCAGAGTGAAATGGATCGTAGCAGAGGAGGAGGACAGAGAGCAGAGGAGGGGGACAGAGGGCAGCGGAGGAGGACAGAGGGCAGAGGAGGAGGACAGAGGGCAGAAGAGGGGGACAGAGGGCAGAGGAGGTGGACAGATGGCAGAGGAGGGGGACAGAGGAGGGGGACAGATGGCAGAGGAGGGGGACAGAGGAGGATGACAGAGAGCAGAGGTGGAGGACAGATGGCAGAGAAGGAGGACAGAGGGCAGAGGAGGGGGACAAATGGCAGAGGAGGGGGACAGATGGCAGAGGAGGGGGACAGAGGGCAGAGGAGGTGGGCAGTGGAGGAGGACAGAGGGCAGATGAGGGGGACAGAGGGCAGATGAGGTGGACAGAGGGCAGAGGAGGGGGACAGAGGGCAGAGGAGTAATACAGAGATTAGAGGAGGAGGACAGAGAGCAGAGGAGGAGGACAAAGTGCAGAGGAGGGGGACAGAGGGCAGAGGAGGGGGGCCGGAGGGCAGAGGAGGAGGACAGAGAGCAGAGGAGTGGGACAGAGAGCAGAGGAGGAGGACAGGGAGCAGAAGAGGGGGACAGAGGGCAGCGGGGGAGGACAGAGGGCAGCGGAGGAGGACAGAGGGCAGAGGAGGGGGACAGAGGGCAGAGGAGGGGGACAGAGGGCAGAGGAGGAGGACAGAGAGCAGAGGAGGGGGACAGATAGCAGAGGAGGAGGACAGAGGGCAGCGGAGAAAGACAGAGGGCAGAGGAGGAGGACAGAGGGCAGAGGAGGGGGACAGAGGGCAGAGGAGGAGGACAGAGAGCAGAGGAGGGGGACAGAGAGCAGAGGAGGGGGACAGAGAGCAGAGGAGGGGGACAGATGGCAGAGGAGAGGGACAGATGGCAGAGGAGAGGACAGATGGCAGAGGAGGAGGGCAGATGGCAGAGGAGGAGGACTGAGGGCAGAGGAGGAGGACAGAGAGCGGAGGACGACAGAGGGCAGAGGAGGGGGACAGAGGGCAGAGGAGGGGGTCAGAGAGCAGAGGAGGGGGACAGAGAGCAGAGGAGGGGGACAGAGAGCAGAGGAGGAGGACAGATGGCAGTGGAGGAGGACAGAGGGCAGAGGAGGAGGACAGAGGGCAGAGGAGGGGGACAGAGGGCAGAGGAGGAGGACAGAGAGCAGAGGAGTGGGACAGAGAGCAGAGGAGGGGGACAGAGAGCAGAGGAGGTGGACAGATGGCAGAGGAGAGGGACAGATGGCAGAGGAGGGGACAGATGGCAGAGGAGGGGGACAGAGAGCAGAGGAGGAGGACAGAGAGCAGAGGAGGGGGACAGAGGGCAGAGGAGGAGGACAGAGAGCAGAGGAGGGGGACAGATAGCAGAGGTGGAGGACAGAGGGCAGAGGAGGAGGACAGAGGGCAGAGGAGGAGGACAGAGGGCAGAGGAGGGGGACAGAGGGCAGAGGAGCAGGACAGAGAGCAGAGGAGGGGGACAGAGAGCAGAGGAGGGGGACAGAGAGCAGAGGAGGGGGACAGATGGCAGAGGAGAGGGACAGATGGCAGAGGAGAGGACAGATGGCAGAGGAGGACGACAGAAAGCAGAGGAGGGGGACAGATGGCAGAGGAGAGGGACAGATGGCAGAGGAGAGGACAGATGGCAGAGGAGGACGACAGAGAGCAGAGGAGGAGGACAGATGGCAGAGGAGGAGGACTGAGGGCAGAGGAGGAGGACAGAGAGCGGAGGACGACAGAGGGCAGAGGAGGGGGACAGAGGGCAGAGGAGGGGGTCAGAGAGCAGAGGAGGGAGACAAAGAGCAGAGGAGGAGGACAGAGAGCAAAGGAGGAGGACAGAGAGCAGAGGAGGAGGACAGAGAGCAGAGGAGGAGGACAGAGAGCAGAGGAGGGGTACAGATGGCAGAGGAGGGGGACAGATGGCAGAGGAGGGGGACAGAGGGCAGAGGAGGAGGAGAGAGGGCAGAGGAGGGGGACAGAGGGCAGAGGAGGGGGACAGAGTGCAGAGGAGGAGGACAGAGTGCAGATGAGGGGGACAGATGGCAGAGGAGGGGGACAGAGGGCAGAGGAGGAGGACAGAGAGCAGAGGAGGGGGACAGATAGCAGAGGAGGAGGACAGATGGCAGCGGAGGAGGACAGAGAGCAGAGGAGGGAGACAAAGAGCAGAGGAGGAGGACAGAGAGCAAAGGAGGAGGACAGAGAGCAGAGGAGGAGGACAGAGAGCAGAGGAGGAGGACAGAGAGCAGAGGAGGAGGACAGAGGGCAGAGGAGGGGAACAGATGGCAGAGGAGGGGGACAGAGAGCAGAGGAGGGGGACAGATGGCAGAGGAGGGGGACAGAGGGCAGAGGAGGAGGACAGAGGGCAGAGGAGGGGGACAGAGGGCAGAGGAGGGGGACAGAGTGCAGAGGAGGAGGACAGAGTGCAGATGAGGGGGACAGATGGCAGAGGAGGAGGACAGAGGAGGGGGACAGAGAGCAGAGGAGGGGGACAGATGACAGAGGAGGGGGACAGATGACAGAGGAGGGGGACAAATGGCAGAGGAGGGGGACAGATGGCAGAGGAGGGGGACAGAGGGCAGAGGAGGTGGGCAGTGGAGGAGGACAGAGGGCAGAGGAGGAGGACAGAGGGCAGAGGAGGGGGGACTGAGGGCAGAGGAGGAGGACAGAGCAGAGGAGAAGGACAGAGTGCAGAGGAGGAGGACAGAGTGCAGAGGAGGGGGACAGATGGCAGAGGAGGGGGACAGAGGAGGAGGACAGAGAGCAGAGGAGGAGGACAGAGAGCGGAGGAGGGGGACAGAGAGCAGAGGAGGGGGACAGAGAGCAGAGGAGGGGGACAGAGGGCAGAGGAGGGGGACAGAGTGCAGATGAGGGGGACAGAGTGCAGAGGAGGGGGACAGAGTGCAGAGGAGGGGGACAGAGAGCAGAGGAGGAGGACAGAGAGCGGAGGAGGGGGACAGAGAGCAGAGGAGGGGGACAGAGAGCAGAGGAGGGGGACAGAGGGCAGAGGAGGGGGACAGAGAGCAGAGGAGGGGGACAGATGGCAGAGGAGTGGGACAGATGGCAGAGGAGGAGGACAGAGGGCAGAGGAGGGGGACAGATGGCAGAGGAGGAGGACAGAGGAGGGGGACAGAGAGCAGAGGGGGGGACAGAGGAGGAGGACAGAGAGCAGAGGAGGGGGACAGAGGGCAGATGGGGGGACAGAGGAGGAGGACAGAGAGCAGAGGAGGGGGACAGAGAGCAGAGGAGGGGGGCAGAGGAGGAGGACAGAGAGCAGAGGAGGGGGACAGAGGGCAGAGGAGGAGGACAGAGGGCAGAGGAGAAGGACAGAGAGCAGAGGAGGAGGACAGAGGGCAGAGGAGAAGGACAGAGAGCAGAGGAGAAGGACAGAGGGCAGAGGAGGGGGGCAGAGGGCAGAGGAGGGGGACAGAGAGCAGAGGAGGGGGACAGAGGGCAGAGGAGGGGGACAGCGTGGCAGAGGGCAGAGGAGGGGGACAGAGAGCAGAGAAAGGGGACAGAGGGCAGAAGAGGGTGACAGCGTGAGAGAGGGCAGAGGAGGGTGACAGAGGGCAGAGAGGGGGACAGCGTGACAGAGGCAGAGGAGGGGACAGCGTGACAGAGGGCAGAGAGGGCAACGTGAGAGAGGGCAGTGTGCCTGGATGCAGAGGGAGCAGTGTGCCTGGATGCAGAGGGGGCAGAGTGTCTGGATGCAAAGGGGCATTTTTGCATACAACTAAATAAGTATTTCTGTCGTGACCTAAATACCTATTACAATTTTTTGACCCAACTACTTTTAAAACAGGACTGCTCAGTAATTATTTTGGAGGGGTGCCTTGAAAAAATGTGGATACTCTAAGGGTGCCGCGAACTGCAAAAGTTTGGGAACCACTGGCAGGGCCATCTTAACAACATTATGGGCCCCCGGGCAAAGCAGTGCATCAGGGCCCCTACATATATATATATATATATATATATAAATATAGATAGATAGATATATAGATATAGATATAGACATAGATGTATAGAGATACAGATATAGAGATAGAGATAGATGTACTTGCTCAGTGACCCTTGAAGGTTTTTTTGCAGGTTTTTTCTTTTGCAGGTTTATTTATTCTAATTAAGAGCCCTGCCTATGGGGCCCCCTTGCCTGTGGGCCTCCCGGGCACCTGCCCATCGTGCCCATCATGCCCAATGGAAAAGATGGCCCTGACCACTGGTTTACACTGATTGGATATCTGTAGGAGCTCCAAAATCAGTTTAAGTGCAATAATATAATATAGCCATGATGCATGCTTCTAGATCCAGTGATTATGAACTAGTTATTGGATGACTTAGTCTTTGTGTTTCCATTAGTCTAACAGAATTATCTGAAGACAAAACATGCACTGAAATAAGGGGTCCTATAATTTAGAAATGAAAAATCAGGGCATGGCATATGCAGTACATAAATTCCATCCCACTTTCTTTTGGGTGTTCCCACTAATTCTGTTAACTTTTATTTGAGTCTAAAGATTAACATTGCCAGTTTTCAACAAGAAAAATGCAGAACTGTCCTTGGAAAACCAAGACACATGGGAGCCCTAACTCAATTAGACTGTGAGCTGTGTGTTTGGAGCTGTTACTTGACATTCCGAGTTTCATCTCCTATTTAAATAGACAAAAGGGGTGTGATAGGACAAATGTGTAGACATTCCTTTGCTGTGTGCATGGTTGCAAGGATTGCACATTGCTGAAATAGGATTATTGGATTGGACTGATTTAGAGGTGTTGGTGTCACAAGCAGTCCAAGTAGGGAAGTGTTCAATGTATCAATTGTTTGTGGAGAGTTTTGTGGTGCAATCCTTAAAATAGTTTATCTCTATGTACATGTGCCCAAGTATCAAACATGAAACATTAAGTAGAGAGGATGCTGCCCACGAGAGCTTACATTCTAATGTGCTTGTTTAAATCACTGTTAGGACTTACCTAATTTCAGTCACTCTGTTAAATGCAAGAAAAGTATGAAAAGAATACAATTAGTGACTAAATTGCCTGATACAGACTACCTCCAAGAATAAGAATTTGTGGGTTCATTTTTTTTTTACCTTGGGTTCACTTTGCTGTGTAGTAATTGGATGGTTACACCCTGTTATTATCCTACCTTTCAGGATGGTTTGGATCTGCCACAGTGCTTGAAATATTAAAAATGGCTTTGAAGCATCTATGAATATTGCTCTCTTCTGCGTTTAATTGTTAGTGTTCCTTGAATGTAGGGCAACATTAACCAGTATAACTGATACATATTGCAACTAAATATTAATCCACTATACAGAGTGAACACATTTTTGTCTGGCAAACAATGTAACTCTTCGGGGCTCTAACCACATAGTGTGGCCTTGTTGCTCTTTGTCAGCTGCTTTGTCATTCTACAGCAATTGCATTGACATTTGTAACCACATGGGGTCTCCGTGTCTTAAGCTGGATACACATCTATGCAATTATCACTTGATTCACAACCATTTGTTCAGATATTGCAAGAGTGTTTATCCTCCTACTATCATGCTTTATAGTACCAAAACACATTGCATCTGTTTTTTTTTGTTTTCTAAACTTCCTAAAACATCATGATAAACAATGGAACCATGTTGGGCAATTGTGGAAGTATGTATGCACTCACGACAAGCAGGCAGATATCAGCAGATGGTTAAGAGAGTTGAAGATCACACATATGAAGGTAAATTGTGTAGGTGTATATGCATGAATCGGTATGATATTTAGGGCTTTCAATCGTTGGTGAAATCGTTACAGAAATTGTATCTGAAATAAGATTGCATAGGTGTGTACCCAGCTTTACTGCAGCAGTCTTGTTATGGGAAACATATAAAATAGGCAATGGTATGAAGGCACAAGGAAGCTTTTGCAATACTGTGAGCATGCATTCTCCTTTGCAAAGTGGCATGGTTCTGATAATCTGGATAGCCAGTCATCTTCAGGTAACATTGCATGCTACTTCTCAGGCATGAATTAAAAAAAAATCACAAAGAATGTATTTGAATTCTTCCTCTACTTGGAAGAGAGCTCATACAAAGCATGTGCTTTATGTTAAGTGCATGCACAAGTAAAAGACATCCCTTTGAGATGCGTCTTATTTTCGGTTACACAAGTCTTTCAAATATGTTCCTCATCAGTCATAAATTCTGTGACTACACAGCATGAGAGTAGTTTTGAATTGACAATTATGATTACTATATATTTGCTTGAGGCGCATCTATACAATAAATGTAAGGATGCATGTAACTTAAAATGCAGACGTGAAAACATAAGTGTACAAACACATACTGACATCTTTTATGTTTATCTCTAAATCACCCCCTTAGTACACTAGACACTAGATAACTGTTAATTCAAACATGATAGATTATCTTTAACAAACAGTAGCCAAATAGTCATCAACACAATAGTCAGTGTATGGAACCAAAATGTCTGCTAATGTGTCTGTTCATGAATATGTGTATTGCAACCCTTATGTTACAATAGCATTGTCTGGCTTTTCAGGAAAATACACTTATTGTTATTTTCTAAATAATAGCAACTGAGACACAGGCACACTTCAAGTGTTGCACACACGAACACCTTTTTGCTTTTTCACTTTGTTTCTATTGTCAGCATGGTAAAGTATATTGACAGCATGGAATTTCACACTCTTTCTTGTGGCACTAACACTAGATAGACAGAGACCAACTCCCTAGCCACCAGCCACTATCTGGCATTGGTTGCAACTGAACAATGAAACAGACAGGTTTAAATAGTTTACACTCCTCCTACAGTCCTAACTTGATGGACAGATGACACTGCCACATTGCCTTTAAAAGGGAGTTTGTTGCAGGTGCTCTCTTTGGTTGCAGACACCCCCTGTCAGGCTACTGCTTGCTGTGGAAAGATCTTATTTTAAACAAATTTAAAATATGTATGTTAAATCAGACACTTTACTATTATTTTGTCACAGATATGTTTAAATTAGGTGAACTACTGTACAAATGTGTAACTCTGCAGTCTTCCTCTGCAGATTGACAGTTAAATACCTGTCTCCTCTTTTAGAAGCCTCTGGCAAACACCTTCCTTTGTTACATATCTCCCCCCTAGCATCACCAAGTAGGGGGACATGTACCTCCCAAGGAGCGGAAATTTCCGTGACAACGCATCTGCATTTTTATGCAAAATCCCTAGTGTATGTTACACAGTGAATCTGAAAGGTTGCAGTGCCGAGAGCCAAAAGGATACCTTGGCATTTACCTTCCGGTTGTTCTGCATATCAAAGAGAATTATCTTCCCTAAATATAAATAGAGCAGAGCTTCTGCGGCCCATTTTATAGCACGGCACTCCTTTTTCAAAGTTGCATATAATTACTCCTTTGGAAATAACGTCCAACTTAGAAACAGGACAGGATTTTCTATTCCATCGTTCTCCTGCGATAAGACTGCACCAGAGTCATCAGATTGAAAGAAGAACCTCTGGGTAAAGTGAGGTGCTGTTAGAATTGCAGAGGAACAGATGGCAAAATGAAGATCTGACCAAGCAGCCTATGCAGAGTCAGACCAGGCTAATCTATCTGGACAATTTTTCTTTAGCATGTCCCTGAGTGGAGCAGCTCTAGTGGCAAAATGGCTCACAAATCGCCTGTAGTAACCTACTAAGCTAGGAAGGTTCTTAACTGCTATTTCATTTCTGGTTTTGGCGAGTTTTTGACTGCTTCCACCTTGTTTAGTTGGGATTTTACTTACCCTCGCCCAACAATGTACCCCAACTATTTGGCATCTCTTATAGCTATGGCACACTTTTCTGGATTAGCTGTTAATCCCACAGACCTCAATGAAGCTAAAACCACCTCGACTTTGACCAGATTTGCCTTCCAGTCTGGGGTATAAATCACTATATCATCTAAATAAGTAGCCGCATAAGCTATATGGGGTTATAGCAATTTATTTATGGCCTTTTGGAAGGTGGCAGGAGCCCCATGTATCCCAAGGGAAGAACTTTATATAAGAAGAGACCATCAAGAGTGAAAAATGCAGTCTTTGACTTGGCTGAGGAGGTAAGGGGAACTTGCCAATACCCTTGGGTTAAGTCAAGAGTAGTTAGATAGTTACTACAGCTAGATTTTGTACCAGGTCATCCACACGTGGCATTGAGTAGACAGTGAACTGGAATACGTTGTTTAGCTACCTAAAGTCATTGTAGAACCTAATGCTCCCATTGGGTTTTGGGACAAGCACAATGAGGCTATTCCACTCACTAATGGATTCCTCAATCATGTCCAACTGGATCATTTTCTCAATTTCCATTCCCACGTCTCCCGCTTTGGGATTTCAATACAGCTTCTGCTTTACGACAACTCATGGCGGAGTGACAATGTCATGTTCAATGAAAGGAGTGCAATCAGGAATGGGAGAGAAGACATCCGTGTTCCAGCATATCATTTCTTTTTTTTGTGTTTTGTTTATACTCTTTTACCAATGCACTGAGATCTTTGTATATGCTGATTTTGAATACAAGTACATTTTCAAGCAAGTTACTTTATTAATGCATCCTTACTAGGAATACACTATCAGGGACCTAGAAATCAACATTCTATATCATTTCTCAGTATATGTTTCTGCCTAACAGATAAAGCTGGCTCTATGGGCACTTCAGACTTTTCAATGACTCACTACCTGAGCAGAGATGTCCTCATCATACCAAGAGTGTCTCAATCTTTTTTTTCCTACATCAAAAATTTTTCCTTAACTTGTGCTTTAATGTGCCGTTATAGTGCTCTACCAAGTCGTCCATATGAGGATGGTGCAGAAAGGTGTGAAGAGCTATCATCATACCTAGCAACTGGCACATGTCCTTCATCAGCTTGGACATGAACAGGGTGCCCTAGTTGAATACAAGTATAAGTACTCTCTGCTTATACTGCACTTGCTGTATGCAGACAGACACGACACACTGCAGGATACGCACAATGCTTATGTATATATACAGTTCCAGAACGCACTGTACATAAAAAGCATTTTTATAATTGCTTTTAATTGCAGTCATATGTTCTAGCATGCATATGCCACCGTCATCACTATTTCTCTGCAATTACACTTGCCCTGTAGCTGGTGCAAGTGATATGGCTAAAAATCACATATTTCAGAGATGCACAGAGCTTGAATCGGATGGATGTGCATGGGCTGATCCTTGGCACACCCTTACTGTACATTGCCTATGTGCATAAGCCCCTTCCCTCCCCCGTTCTGTTTTTCAAATTGTAGGCTGCTGTAAGTGTCCTTTGCAGTTGAAGATTAATTGTATTTACTTGCGATGACGGGCGTATAGTCCGTTTCTGAGTATGCACAGGGCAAGTTTATGCCAAATACGGCACATATCTGAATTTAAGTTCCTTAATGAATCAAGCCCACAATGATAATTCTATAGTGCATTATGTTTTCAGAGAAATAGACAGATGCAAACATGGAAACCATTACTGCCCATGCGTAATACCAAAAATTTTATTTATTTTATGGCCACTTGGTATCCATGCTTATTATTGTATTTCTAATAACACAACAGATACACTCTGTGTACGCCTTAGATGTCCCACATTTTGTCTAAAGTTCTTCATTTATATTTACAGTAGCATGCTGTATATAAAAATAATAATCATTAATGCTATCCCCTATAGACCTACTAGTATTTTTTCCACCTATTTTTCACCCTAATATAATTCTACAAGTTATGAGATACAGTTTTTTTAATTGCTATTTACTGGTTACGTCGGATTAATCCTGCTGTAGTTTCCTTATAAAGCAATTTGCTCTTTCTTTAAAGAAACTGAAGATAACAAGACTTACTGTTAATATGTTTACCATGTTTGGTTTACATCTGCATTTTTAATTTGCCTACATCATCTTCTTTAGGTGCTGCATCCTTATTTGGATAATAACAGTGTGCTTCTAGTTCAAATATTTGGCATGGCTGCTACATATATCCCACATGCCAGTAGTGACCAGCGTGGTCATGTGATATCCCAGAATGGACAAGAGCTTGAACTTCACTCACTGCTAGGATGGACTGTTTTCCCCTTGTTTGACAGGTACTGTATTAAGGAAAGTTACTATACAATGTCACAAATCCATCTCCATGTGGATGGCCAATCACAAACCCATTCACTGTGTTAATCAGTTATGTTTTGTAAGGGAAGCAATACATTTGACTGTCACCCCCATGTGCTTACCTCACAGTATTATATATGTTACAGGTATATTGTAAAAGGTAAATTGTAAAATCCAGGCATTCTGTGTAATGCCTAGATATTTGTATGTAAAAGTAATATGCAGCCAAGAAGAAAATGAATTTGGAGAAAGGTCCTAGTCTCCTAAGATATATAATAATCGTATCTCTGGCGCAATGAGGGGACCAAGGTACCCTTAAGTAGTGTAAAATATCAGATTTAATGTATTGTGTATAAAACATGAATAAAATAACATCACTCCAAAATCGAATTGCCAATGAAAAAGCCCATATGGCATAAGATATATGTATAACAATAATAGAAAATAGATACAAATGGAATGTCAGTGGAAAAAACAAAAACCATGAAGCATTCGGTATAAATAGTACAAATACATAAAAACATCAAAAAAAGTTCTCATAAATGTATTCGTTAAACCAACCAATAATGTGATTCAATATATATAAAAAAAGAAATACCACAATAGCCACAGTCCTTAAGAGAATTTTTGCATGAAAATAGCATAGAACGTTTGTAAATCCAAATGTGAAATAATATCCAGGATCCAATATGATGTTTAAAAGTCTCTGGAGCCGTGCTATACCACTGATAGCAATAAAGGATAATAGGTGCAGCCGCGGTAATAAGCGTTCCAAGGGTCGGAGGAGAACAAAAAAGTCTGCGGTCTGAAGTTGCAAAAGTGGGACTTACCCTGCACATTTGTCGGTCCTCCGATAGCTCGGTCCACATGTGTCCCCTTGCTTTGCGCGCCGTCTTCTCATACCACACGTCGAAGTATGATCCACCAATGTCTATGTTAGAGATGTGCATGCACATGCGTTCATAGTGGTATTGACTGCATTTGTGTAGTCTCACCACTCCAAAGTTCGCTTCTAACACCCCAATCAATGGAGAACCTCCTCGTCTTAACTAGCTTATTTATATAGTGCCAGCAAATTCTGTATCACTTTATAATTGGTAACAAACACTAATAAAACAATACTGGGTAATACATACAGACAGAGAAGTAAGAGGGCCCTGCTCAAAAGCTTACAATCTATGGGACAATTTGAGTTTGAAACACAAGGGAACGTGCTACATCATATTGCGCATTGGGCCAACTAGAATGCAAAGGTAAAAAGTATTGCGTGGGCTGTGTGATCAGTCACACAGCAATGTTGGACAGGGGGTTGTTGTCTTGTGTTAGCTGTGTAGAAGGTGGTAATAGGATAACGTAGGGAGATTAAGATGCTGGTTGAGGAATATTATAAGCTTGTGTGAAGACGTTTTCATAGAACATTTGAAGGTTTGAAGACTAGAGGAAAGTCTTACTGTGCGAAGGAGGGAAAAAAGTCCTGTAACCGGGAATGGGAGGATATGATGAGAGTGGAAGAGAGACGCAGTGTCACACGCCGTGCTCTCTCCTCCGGCTGTCATGTCAGCAGCGTTTCTGCGCATGCGCAGAGACCGTCTCACCTTTTATTTTCTACCCTGCTCTTCCATTGACTGTCTCTTATTGTAACTCCTTTTATAAGGTTCCTCCCCTCACCTCTCAGTGCTGGTTCTTCTCGTCAGCCTCGTAGCCTGGAAGCAGCTCCTGTGTCTCTCTGTTTGGATCTCCATCTCTCCAAGTGTACTTCCGCAGATCATCACTTACCTGCTCCACTCATCAGTGGTAACTGCTAGGGATCATCGCTCTCCATCTCTCCAAGTGTACTGTCGCAGATCATCACTTACCTGATCCACTCATCAGTGGTAACTGCCGCAGATGATCGCTCTCCATCTCTCCTAGTGTACTGTCGCAGATCATCGCTTACCTGCTCCACTCATTAATGGTAACTGTTGTAGATCATCGCTCTCCATCCCTCCAAGTGTACTGCCGAAGATCATATCCTACCTGATCCACTCATCAGTGGTAACTGCCGCAGATCATTGCTATCTTTCTCTCTAAGTGCATTGTCACAGATCAACACTCACTATATCCACTCCTTAGTGTTAACTGTTGTAGATCTTCACTCGCTATCTCTTCTAGTGTACTGCCTCAGATCATCGCTCACCATATTCACTCCTTAGTGGCTATCTGGTGGCTACCTTCACCTCTAATGCCCGGTTCTCTTTAACTTCTCACTGGGAACTTCCCTAGAGGGCCACGACCTGCAGGGTGGAAGCTGTGAAGCCCAAATTCCCATGCGGGAATCCCTTGTGAAAACCTTCTGCCTTGTTAGACTCCTCGCCTCTAGATGGAGTACTGCCAATCCCAGCTGATACCAGAAGGATCCCACTCATCCTAGCGGACTCTTGACACGCAGATCTTGTGCAAAACGGAGGTGTCGATTTGGGAGATATTTTGAGACAAGTGAGGAGATGTATATCATTAGTTACATTTATTTCATATATGTCACCCACTGACCTATGTTGAGTTATATTCTCTCTGTGCTGACAACAGTAAATTATATTAAAGCAAGATGTAAGTGGAAGATGCATGTGATTTACCATAGGGTGAATTTACTACTAAGCTGCAGTTTCTGCCCCATTTTTATTGTTTATGTCACCTATTTCTGCATATTTGTTTGGATAAGCAAGTTGATTAGTACGTCAAGATGTTGTCAATTGCACGGAGCAGAAATTTACCTGTTTTGATGGGCAGTTCATTGCACTCCTTACTGAGTGCATGCCACTCTCTGTAATGTTCCTTGACATTTTGGGGCTGGTGCTGAGTTGGAAAGATGCCTGTTTGTTTAGCGTAAAATACAAATATTTTGCTCCCCCCAAAAAGCTTACTTCTGGGTGAAGATTTGCTCACATCTGGTTAGCTTTGATGAACAGAGAACAGGGTTATTAGAAGCATTTAAAACATTGGAGGCTGGTGGGAGTGTGTTTCATAGGTGTGGAGTGGCACGGGAGATGTTTTGGAGGTGGGAGTGTGAAGGTGTTATCAATGGGGAGTTGAATCACCGGCCATAGGCAGAATGAAGAGGACAGGAAAGAGTGTGGATTCAGATATGTTTGGAGATGTAGGAGGGTGGGATAGGCGAAGGAATATGTAGGTTTGGGTGAAAGGTTTCAATTGGATTCTATAGATAATAGGAGCCAGTGTGATTGGCAGAGCTAGGAGGATCAACCAGAGTGGGAAAAGAGGAAAATCTTGCTGTGATGTTTGGAAATGGTTTAAAATTTGGAAAGGCAGGTGAGTGGAAGGCCAAACTGTTACGAGCCGCGGCGGTGCCCAGCCGCCGCGACTCACTCACCTGCGTCCCGGCCGTCGCTATGGCGACCGGGACGTCACTTCCGGCCCTGACCCGGCCGTTGCCGGGGCAACGAGAAGACGCTTCAGCACTGCGTCCCGGCAATGAGAGGAAGCCGGGCGCAGCGCTCACCATGTTCTAGCCTGTGGGCTAATTAATGCAGCCTATTAATTATGCTGGGGGCTGTGTCTAATTCAGAGCTAGGCTCTGATTGGTGGCCACTGGTATTTAAGGCAATGAGGTCTGCTGCCTCATTGCCGGTTATAGCTCCTGTGTTCCAGTCTGCTAACCTGCTAGTTCCTGTCCTGTATCCTGATATCTCTATTTGACTCCCCGTGTATGACCCTTGGCTTTGATTTGGACCTTGCTCGTGTTTCCTGTGACCCTGATCTTTGGCCTGTTTACCCGTTCTGCTATTTGCCTGTGACCCCTGACCTCAGCTTGTTCATCGATACTGTTGTCTGCTGCCAGCCCTTGACCTCTGCGTGGACCTGACTCCTCTTGCCTGGGTTCTCCCCAGCTGGTACGCACTTCACGACCCTCTGTCAGTCTGCGGCCCAGTCTGTCCCCACCATCAGGGGCTCCAGTGAACACCTGACTGGCAGAGTAGATTCCGGGTTGTGTTGTGCCGGCTGGAGGGGTTCCTAACACAAACAGGAAGAATTTGTATTAGTCAAGGTGCGAGATAATGAGACACTGGATAAGAGTTTTTGCAGCACCATTGGTGAAGAAGGGTCTTATTCTGGCGATATTTTAAAAGTGACAGACTTGGAAGAGGAACTGTATGAGGGAGGAGTCAATGATGGTAGGCAGACATGAGAAACAGAAGAGAGCATTATACTGTCCACAGAGAGAGATGTGTGGGAAAGCTTAGAGAATCTAGAGAGAGGGAAGATGATGAGCTCTGTTTTAGACATGTCGAGCTTTAGATAACATTGAGACATTCATGAGAAGACGGCAAAGAGGCAACTGGAAACACAAATCAGGAGAAGAGGGGAAAGGTCGGGGGAGGATCTGTAGACTTGGGTGCCAGCAGAGAGGTTGTCCTGGAGCTCAGAGAAGTGAACAATGAAAAGAACAGTGGTCCAAAGACAAAGCTTTAATGGACTCCAACGTTTAGAGGAAGAGATGGGGGGGGGGTGCCAGAGATATAAGCAGAGAAGAGGTGATTGGACAGGTAGATAGTTAACCAGAAAAGAGAACTGTGTCAAGAAAGCCAGCTGAGTGAAGGATGTGTGAGAGTTCCAGGAGTATAAGCATGAAGAAGTGACTTTTAGACTTGGCAGATAGAAGATCATTGGTGACTTAAGTAAGGCCATACTTTGTGCAATGCAGGAAACGGGAGTCAGAAGCGGATTGAGGGTGGAGTAAAAAGAAAGGAAACTTGTGATAGACAAGCCGCTATAGTAATTTTGAGGTGAATGGAAGTAGAGAAATTGGGTGGTAGTTAGAGAAATGGTGAGTCAAGAGTGTGTTTAAAGGATGAGGGTAATATGCCAGTTGAGAAAGATAAGTTAAGTGGGATAAGGAGTGGGATAGATGAAGACAGGCGTTTGGAGAGTGGGAACAGAGAAGGTGAGAGAGGATGGGGTCAAGGGGGGCAGGTAGATGAGGAAGAAGATTACTTATAGATGTATCATAATATATACAATTTTATATACACAATGGGCCTCATTTAGACAGTTAGGTGTAAATCTAGCTAGAAGTACCATTTTGCACATTGGTTATACTATGTTGTGCTGCAGACAGTTTAGGATTGTGCAGACAGTTTAAGATTGGGGAGGCTGGCACATTTTAGCTCAACTCTGAAACACAATGTGAGAAAAAATTGCCCAGTATTTGTGCTTACTTACATTTTTTAACATTGTCCAGGTGCAAATTTACACTATTTAGCTGGCTTTGCACCTAACTCAAGATAATGCCTATGAGTTTATGCGAGCTGTAAGCTTTTTCTTTAGTATCTTATTGTAAATGTGAATATATTCCAGATTTAAGTTTGCAGCCATAACATGTATAATAATTCCTGTAACTGTAATTTGTTAAATAATAAATAAAAGTTGGATAGTCAAGTATTAACAATTTTCAAAATTACTGTGAATGTACACCAAATTATATGTTCAATCTATTTGTATTTTATAAAAACAGATAATGAAGGATTCATAAGGGAAATCAATCACATAATTATTTTATAGATCTATGTACAAAATCATACTATTCAATGGAGCTCATTCTGTACTCTAAAATAATGACAGTAATTAATGACCTACTTATATATAAGTAGACACATGGTTGAGAGCTCTGCCATCAAAAGTTAATTTAAAAAATACTCATGTTTTTTAACTGTATGAAATCCAATATATTTCATGCAGAAAATCTTAAGTATGCCCCATAATTGATTGAATATGGGAACTAAGGCTAGGTACACACTACAGAATTTTCCGACCAATCTGTTATCTACAACGATTCTACCTACGACTGATGGTCCAGACGGTCCAACGATTATTTTGGATTAGCTTGTCCTGACAGCACATAGCACATGAGACACCCTAATGGGAGAAAATAACCTGGATAAGAAAGGAACATCAATACATAATATCCAGTTTATCAAGTGTTTAATAACCTACCAGAAAGCTGAAAGCTAATGACAGTGCCACCAAATATGAAGAAATATTTCTCCTTAACTTAACCAGGATAGAGTTAGCCTTGTCAGCTTTGTCATAATGTCATCTTTTTCAGAAAGGTGGCTGCTTTATGTGACAGTGTTGCATTAAGTTGACCTCTGAAGGAGTCGATCTGGGTGAGCAGAACTCCTAAGGGGGTTTGCTTATGTTGTGACAAGAGCATAGTTATTCCAAGAAGGGTATTTCTTGGATCAACGCATTTTTTTTTTGCTGCAGTAGCTTTACCAATCAGCCTATCTCTAACATGAGCCTTTTGGGCTTCCCATACAACTCCCCATGCGACCTACTCTGAAGAGTTAGTTTCAGGTACTCTGTAAGTACTGTTTTGATATCCTGGAAAGTGATTTAAAAACAGCCAATCATCCATCTGCCACCTAGGACACAGAAGAAGAGATTTAATTAGGTCATGCAGTAAGTACACACCTGCATGGTCCATCCAAAGCAAAAGGGGCCATACCGGCTTCAGCGACCGCAGCTGACATTCTCTTTTATTTTCGTTTTAATCACATTTTATTTGTATATGTTGCCTTTGTATTTTTTAAGGACATCTGCTAAATTGCATTTTTATCATTGGTAAATATCAGGCTTACTTAAAAAAACACACTGTGAGAAAATGCCGAACATCAAAGTAAATGTAAGTCTTTATAACCGTTAAAGCCCTCTGACTGTTAAAAATCATTAGTAACATAAAGTGACACAGACATTTCAGCTCCAGGGTTGATGTTACATTGAAGTTTTGCTCATCCATTCAAATTGCAGCTATTTAGGTTATGTTCTTAGAAACTACTACTCAAGAGTACATGATTAACTCCAGTTTGAAGCAGGGTTTCTTCATTTACTTTTTATGCCCCTTTTGTTTGGAATGACCTTATTTAATCTACATAATAAATTGACCTGTACTGCATTACATGATTTAAAAATATAGATAAAATAAAAACACATGCAATTTGTGTAAATTCCCTTGCATGTACATATTTTGCTCATACCTGATAACAATTATGCTGTCCTGTAGAAAGGGTTGTCAGCCCCAAAGACTCGTTTCTTGCAGAGATACCAATGTAAACAAATGCTTACCTAAAAAGACTGACCACCACCAAAATATGATCCTTAGCTAAAAATGTTATACAGTTTCTAATCTGTTCCAGCAAAGAACATTTTTGTGCAAACAGTAGTAAAGTAATTTGCTACAGAACTGACTGCAAAGAGCAATTAGATCTTCATTAATATGCAAATGTGGTCCACTGCAAATTTATCTATGTATGAGGTTTAAATATGCAAACAGTGCTAAGCTACAAACCCAGATGCCTTTATTTACTCTGAAATTGAGGGGCTTAGTTAATGATGTTGGTGACAGAAATACTTGATCGCAGAGGATCTGCTGCAATGTCATCATCTAGCCAAGATCAGAGGCAGAACTGGCTTTTTTATTTGTCTTTATACTAGAATAATTCTGAACAGGATTGTGTGAATTATCCTGACATCTTCTGTAGGTTTCTCTTACTATTGAGCGGGCAACACACATGATTGTTCAATGTAATATGTTTATTTTATTTCCAGAACACTCGCATTTATCAGACCCAGATTAAAGCACTCTGATAGTGCTGGCGATATCTGGCAAATTGCTCCAGTATTACTACACATGTGGCCCCAAAGCTGTTGCACTGCCAGAGAATAATTAATTGAATCTGCTGATAACTGAATCTGTTCAGTGTGGCCCTCCCATGTTAGTGGTCAAATTGAAGACAGATTCTCTAGCTTGGAGCTCAGGCAGAAACGGCCATGCATGTCCAGCATTAAATAGTGTTAAGGAACATCTGATGTAACTGTAATGACACATCAACGAATGTCTGTTATACTTGTTTTGACTTCACAAGCCCTGAAGGGCAAAGGTATTAAAAAGAAGTATGACAATATAACATTTATTCAAACAATTAAAATAAATGAACAGGAAGGGACTATAATGTATGATCAAACGTTAGACATGTCACAATTAATCAATACAATCAGAAAGCAACAGCAGTACCTTCACAGCTTTAGCCAAATATGCTAGTGTTACTATTGTAAAAGCTACCATAGCTAGCATATAATGAATGCAATAGTGGGGTACTGCGCGGATTGGTAAGTTTCTTTTTTCTTTGGCAGGCCACGGCTGAGGGGGCAGCGTGACAAAGGGCAAGAGTGGGCAGCGTGACAAAGGGCAGAGGAGGCAGTGTGACAAGGGGCATAGGGGGCAGCGTGACAAGGGGAATAGGAGGCAGCGTGACAAGGGGCAGAGGGGGCAGCATGACAAAGTGCAGAGGGGGCAGCGTGAGAGGAGGCAGAGGGGGCAGCGTGAGTGGAGGCAGTGGGGGCAGAGTGAGTGGATGCAGAGGGGGCAGAGTGAGAGGGGGCAGCGTGTGTGGAGATGAAGGAGGGCACAGTGTGAGTTAGCTGTCAATTATTCTTTGAAAGAAATAAAATTGAAAAAAATATTTATTTTCCCTTGGATTTATGTGTATTATTTTTGCATACAACTAAATAACTATTTCTGTCAAGACCTAAATACCTATTACGTTTTTTTGACCCAACTACTTCTAAAACAGGACTGCTCGGTAATTATTTTGGAGGGGTGCCTTGAAAAAATTTTGGAGACTCTAAGGGTGTCGCAAACTGCAAAAGTTTGGGAAACACTGATTTAAGCTATTTTCATTTCCGTGGTTCATGCTTTAGTGGGTTGACATAAAAAGTGTACACTAACTACGATCAATGAGGAAAACTAGGCAAAACCCTCAATTGAAAAAATAATGCAAGCATTTAAATCAGTACCATGTAATATGACTTGCGTCAATTTCTCAATTTAGGCATTTGCCTAGTTTTCATACCCAATGTATTATAGTTAGTATGTACTTGGGTTAAAGATGCATTAATTTAATTGTTCTATATGTGCTGTACTCAGTGACACTCTTAGGGTAACTTGCTATGCAAATTATTAGATTGGCATAGAAACAAAGATGTGACCAGACACCCATGACTCATGCAACCCAATATCATCCAATGGTTGGCCCACTTCTGCTCTTGAAAAATAGGCCAGTACTGGGTGAGGGAGTTCAATCATATCGTTCTAAACATTTCTTCCATCTGCTAGGAGTAGTGTCCCTTTCCTGTGCAGAGAAATGTATTGGAATCAAAGAAGTCCTTTTTAGGACAATTTTAGTGACTTAAGTACCTGAGTTGAGCGACTAGTATGCTACTAAACAGGGCAGTAAAATTAACATTGTCCAAATAATAGCATAATCCTAAGCTCATTCCTACTAAATCACTAGTTAAGTCACTTAAAACTGGAACCATGGAGATGCCTGATACCCAAGAATATCTTCTCTCTTATTGCTCTGTGACTCCCAATACCCAGTTAGATTGGTGTTGCTTAATTCATATTACACATCATCTCGTCCATTTAAAAAATACAATACAAATCACAATTTCATTTACTTGATCTCTGTTTTAAATTGTTGCTGGTCTTGGTATGAGTTGTTTTGAGCACCATTCATGTAAATTCTATTGTGACTTTCTTGGCTATAAGTCTGCCTTTCACAACTATAACTCAGCCCTATGTGCAGACGAATAAGTCTATTTACTCTGTCCTGTTAATTAATTCTTCATTAATCCCAAGTACATCTTCTGTATCCTCAACCATGGGTTAACTAATCTCCGTAATACTCACCCTCACAGTAGGGACTGGATTTAGCATTAGATACAACAGACTGGTGCCTGGAGTGAAGGTAGGGTTGTCACTGAGGCACAGTTCTTTCTGTTACGACTCCCACTGGAAACCTGATAAACTCTTAGAATATGGTGTGAGAAAGATCTTCACCTATAGCAAGCTGTCATTCCCTGTAGTGACCAATGTTCTCACAGGTAGTCAGATGTCCCCAGGACTTCTACTCATAGTAGTTAGTAGTAGTTGTATTTTATATAGGTACCACTAAGCGTTGAGGTATGAGATAGAAGTTGTAATTTACAAGGCGTGATGCAGAAGGTAAATTAAGAAAGATGCTAGTGGTCATGGGCAGGCAGGTAGTAGACATAACCAGAGACAAACCAAAAGGTCAAGCGGGCAGCAAACACGGATTGTCCAGAAACAAACCAATGGTCAAGACAGGCAGCAAAAAAAGAATATCAAAGAACAGACTGAAGGTCAGGCAACAGGTAATCAATCAGCAAGGCAATCAGCAAAACAGCAGGAATGAGGTGCAGACACAACACTATAAGGCTAAGCACTCCCTGATATTTAAAGTACTGAATGCCAATCATAGGACTCCTACAGAAACAAGCCCCCCCCCCCCCCACACACACACACACACAAAGAGATAAGAGAAGCGGGTCACATTAGAACAAGTGGAAGTTCCCCATCTGCTTGGCAACCAGCCAGGACAAGCAAAGCAGCAGCCAGTCAGAAGGAGTCCTGTTTGCTTAACAACAGCCGGGAGGAAAAAATCACAGCGAGCTGTTGCGAGTAGCGCAGCAGTTCATGACACTGTAAAACACTTTCTTCTTTCTTTCATTAGGAAAGAAATAGGAAGTGTGGGAATGAAGGATCGGGGAGGTGTATATCTAGGCAAAAGTTATGGCAGGATGAACAACTGCAAAAATCAATCCAGACAAAGGTCAGGCAGCAAACAGCAGAGGTCATTCCAGGTGGCAAACAGCAATACTCAATGTCCTAGCAAAGGCCATGGTAAACTAATCTCAAGGTTTGTCTTTTGTTATTTGTGTTGTGAACAGTAAAATCAATGTGAAGATACTGTCCGTTTTTATTTTCTGCCTTTGGATAAAGCCCTTTCTGTGGGATAAACTTCCTTTACACACATTAGGTAATCATAACCATCCATCTATGGTTCCTTCTGCTCCTATGCCTTCTCTCCTTACAGCTTCCTTCCCTCTAAATAAAGGTCTGAGACAGTAAAGAAGGGGAGTGGCTAGTAGCAGGAATATATAATATATGCATATCGAATTCCTTATCTCAAAAAACAACGAGAACAGTTGTGGTGTTTTAAATAGTTTCTTTAACCACACAGTTACCACACAGTAACAAAATGTACAGCCTTTCTGTACAAATTGTGCTTATTTATTATTATAGCAAGCATCACCCAGCTAATTAGGGTTATGTAATTATTATTAACCGAATAAAGCTTCAAGTGGTAGTTGCGATGTCAAAACACAAGAGCTCTCTAGAACCAAACTAATCTTGCTTTTCACCTTTAACAGCCCCTGTTTCCCATAGAGCTGAACATACACAGCAGCATCATATGTGTATTTTTAAATATTTATCCATAGGAATAGTGCTGCAAGAGAACAGAAACTAGCTCAGAAATAAGCACATGTAGTGGTTAGGAATAGAATTCAATAGGAGCTGCGCAGAACTATAGCAACAATGATATTAAAACAGTGTTCCCGCAACAGACAAAGGTCAAGTATCGAGGCACAGGTCAGGGCACGCAGCTAATAATGTTGCTCAAGGTACAGGCAGAGGGCAGGGCTGGCAGGTATCAATAGTTGTCATGGTCCAGGCAGTGAAATGCAAAAACTAACTAAAGTTAGTATTAGTTTTTCTGGAAATTGCTTGTGAAGACATTTTTAATCTGTCAACATGTACATCATCAGAAGAAACCAAGACCTATACCCTTTCCTGTGATCCCAATACTATGGACATATCCAAACCTATCTGGAATACAGGATTTTTTCAAATTTGTATTCTGGCAATCCATCAATATTTACTGGAGGTGGCCAGAGGAATATCTTATTTGATCTTGACAGGAACACTGGAATCTTCATAGACAGCCCAATGTATCTAGGACCAAACTTGTCAGAACATTGTCTCAATCTGAAATTTTTAGTGGAAAGCCAGATCTTATCTCAGATGTTACAATTAAATATATGTTTTCCAGAGGTCAAATTGGAAATTTAGAAGAGGCTGTATGGAAGATGTGAGCTTGATAGATTGAATTTCATTTTATAGCCCCTCAGCCCCCACATAACATTAACCCGTCCATACACCTGTTCTCACCATGCACATAACAACTTTGGGTGTAGGCGGAGCACATGTGGTACATCCAACATCCGGCCTTTAGAAAAGTCTTTCTCCAACTCAGGCCTGTTATATGATGCTCCTTTATATAGGCCTGCAGCTTTGTTCAGATAGCATGGACCCAGTCTACATGTTTATTATGTACATCCTTATATTCCCTTGTCACGAACGCCCAGCCTGTCCTAGATACAGCAATCTGAACAGCTGGCTGTGACTGGCGTCACCTTAGTAAGTTAGCGATGAATACACCTTTTCTGCCACCACAAAAGATTTAATATGGTGTCCTTACATTCACCAAAACCACTTATTAATGTTTCACACTTAAATCACATACACATGTAGCATGAGCCTTTCTAGGCTTTGTAAATTCACAAAGAATCATGGAGAATATGCTAAATTAAATGTCTAAATAATCCCAAAAATATTTCCAAGGCTTAGTTACAAAAAGTTATCGACAAGACATACAATAATTTGCACAAATAAGTTTCAGAAAATAAAATAGGAAATAAAACCACAAAAGTAAAAAGTCACTACTTACTAGTTAAGGCTTGGGGGTTTATTTACTAAATTGCGGGTCTGAAAAAGTGGAGATGTTGCCTATAGCAACCAATCAGATTCTAACTGTCATTTTGTAGAGTGTACTAAATAAATGATAAATAGAATCTGATTGGTTGCTATAGGCAACATCTCCACCAGGAGCTGGCTGGCAGACTTTAGCCCGGGGGGCAAGCACACACCACTGGCCATAAGTAATGGTCCATCCTTAAAGGGTGATTTTTGGTACAATATATATTTATCAATATAAAAAGAGACAATTTTAGTGGTGCTTAACCCAGTGATACTTTATTATTTTAAATGATAAATCTTAAATAAGGAAAACAAATAATGCAATGAAAAACAAACCTCACTTTATATTACATTTTATTTTATATGTTAATTCTTCCTACCGCACTTTTTTTTCATACCTGGCTGATTATAATGGGGTATATATAATATTATAGCAATAGATTATATAATAATGTTCTATTACAGTATTGAACACATGGGCTGATTTATCAAAATGCAAAAATCCCTTTTACTTTAAAAAACAGAAGTTTTTGCCAGTAAAAGGCTTATTTTTGCTTCGCCCTATATACTAATAGGGTTATTATTTGTTTTAGGGTTAACCTAAAACAAATAATATGAGTGGTGCTACTGGTAGGAGGATCAGAGCACTAGGTTTCAATCTGACACCCTGGTCCAGAGCTGGATTAAGGCTCTTGGGGGCCTAGGGGATTATAGACAGGGGGGCCTCTATGATGTAACACAGTTATCATTTTAGACAACTACACAGGCAATACTGTGTGCACTACTGTTAGATGCACACAGTTCTGCCTTCACAAGCAGTATAGTGTGAAGCAGGACATATCTCCCAACTGTCCTTCAAGTCATAGGAAATCCTGACTAAGTGAAAAAGTCACCCAAATTCGGGTCTGCCCCACCAGATTTAGGACAGTTGGCAGAATGTTTTGCTCTCGCCTACCTGTTCTTGTCACTCTTGTCCTTAGCTCAGCTGCTGCTTGTCTGGATCCTTGGAGGACCTATTTGGTAAAAAAAAAATGGGTACATGAAATTTAGAAAACTTCAACAAAATTCTGGCATTAAATCAATATATCACCAACATTTTATAATTAGGCCCCCCATTTATGCCCACATGCTTTAGTCACACATACCCCCCCATCTGCCCAGCACCTTTACCCACCCATGCCCCCCTCTGCACAGTACCTTTAGCCACACAAGCCCCCCTCTCTGCCCCCAACAGCTTTAGCCACACATACCCCCCTTTGCCCCCAGCACCTTTAGCCACACATGCCTCCCCCTGCCCCAGGACCTTTAGCCACACATGTCTTCCCCCAGCACCTTTAGCAACACATGCCACCCCTCTGCCCCCAGCACCATTAGCCACACATGCCACCCTCTGACCCCAGCACCATTAGCCACACTTGCCTCCCCCTGCCCCCAGCACCTTTAGCCACACATGTCCCCCTATACCCTGCAGCTTCAATCGCACATGCCCCCCCTTCACACCCGCTAGCTCCCCCATCACAGTACCCTTTCCTCTTACCTTTTTCTACATTAGTGACTCCAGGAACAGAACGAAATGCTGCAGCTCCTGCACAATGACTACCACAGACCTCCATCAGCCTGCCTACACTGTGTACCATGTGACCACTGCGGTCACATGACCTGGTGATGTGAAGCTGAAGGGGATTTAGCTGCTACCGAGATGCGATGGAGACATCCTTTGCTGTCTGTGCAGGGGCAGTCACATCGCATAATACTCACTGCGGGCGGGAGCATCATCCATTCACAGAATATTGTACTACAAGCTGTAGTACAATATTCTATGAATGAATGATGCGTCTGCCCCCCGGCCTAGCCCACTCCTGATCTCCACTTTTTCAAACCTGCAGTTTAGTAAATATACCCCTTGGTGTGTATGACGGAACACAATTGAGAAATATGGGACATTTTCATTCCTGATAGAACCCCTAATGAAAATGCACATTGTAATGTATAAAGCAGAAGATTTTAAGCCCTTCTTACAGGCTCTTCACCCCCACCTTAGGAATTATATTTTCAATTCAGATTGATTCCCAAAATGACACAGAGCTTTCCGAAGTAAATTATGTATCACTAAGATATATGTTTGGGCATCTCAGAGAGTCTCTCACCTCTGCTCTGCTTGAGTGGGTTAGAACTTTTTAGAACTTTGGGGCTTAAAACTCCTCCAAGATCCTTATCTATCCTGGGTCTGGCTACTTTCAAAAGATTATTGACACTTGCATAGGTTCAGACTTGCCCATTGGTCTGAAAGCTATATGCCAAAGAAGAGAAATTAATTCTTAACTTTGAACAAAAAGCCTGTGAAACTTTGGCAGACAATATTAACCAAAATACTATGCAGTTTACAGAAAAGCTGAACAAAGAGTGATGCCAGAAATTTAGAAGATAATTGTGTGGTAAGAGACACAAAATCGCTCATTTTCTAAAATCGATCCATGAATACTAAAATAGCAGTAAACTCTTTAGAAAGTGGTATTATAACAATAAAATAAATGCATAAATGCTTCAAGGATTGGTCTTTCTGATGCCATGATGTCCTGATAATTTACAGTCATGATGAGGTGCAGTTTCTCCTTGGTCATTAACCGGAATACTCTGATTGCATAGGTTCTAGTTGACCTGTGTCCACAGGAGAAAAACTTGTAAACTTATCCATGATAAAGGACCAAATAATTCTTCATCTTAACCGGACAGGCCTAGTCTGAAAGTGCTGGGTCATTCAAATTAAAATCTGCTTCCCAGCAACCATAATCGGTACAGTATTCCTTCACAGAACAAGGACCTTGTCAAAAGGAATGATGATTTTACAAAATTGTAGGACCATGTTTAAAAAGAAGTGGAAAAATACACATAGAAAAACAGAAACTGGTTGATCACCCCTCCTTCAGAATAGTCACGCAAAGCAGAATAGAAAGGATTGTAAGTGCAAACATGTTAGCCTCAGAAAGAAATTATTAAGAGCAGCAAATTAACTTAATGGCAATAACATCCATACAAATACTACAGTTGACAAAATGAGTAATATATATTTCTCATAAAGTATGGCTAAAGTATGGGAATAATGTGTTCCACTTGAAGGTTACACAAATCCGTTAATTAAAATGTGTGCCATATATATAAATTGTCACAGTCATAATATATTGTATATTGCTTATAGAGAAAATATGACAGTGATTGCAATAGCTGTGTTCCAATTGTAAATACTAAAACAAGCAATCAGTTCAGAGAAAATACTGTAGATAAATATCTTAGAAAAATATGTAAGTGAGCAAAGGACAAACAAAGATGCAAAGGAAGAAATGTTTCTAAGAAGTAAAAATCAGAAAGTCAGAAGCACATTCCCATAGTAACAGGGAGTGAAATCAGTAGAAGAAAAAACAACTCTCCAACATGTTTCACACTATGTCAAGAGGCTAAATATATTTCTTTATAACACGATTAGATAAATCATATGCAAAATTGTTTAAAAAGTGGGGTGAGTATGTCTATAACTCCAAATTTCCTTTTAGGTCTCTGTTCTCTAATATATTATGTTACACATTGATTAGAATACAGCACATATAAAAACTGTTTTGCTCTGTGGATTATAATATTATTTAATAACACTATCAACTGAAAATGAGGAACTCAAGTATACCAGCATACTAATTGTCAGTGGTAAATAGTAATATGACGTGTTGTATTCATTACCAGAATAAATCAATATTGTCCAGTCCAATCGTAGATTTTGGAATAAAAAGAGATTTACTTAATTTTTGATCTTAAGTTACAAAGTTGCAAAAGAGATAGTTCAGTTCCCATACAATCTACAGGCCCATGATTTTGTAGCAGAGAGAGAGCTCAGAGTTGGCTGCAAGCCAACATAATTTTTTTTGCAATTGTTGGTGTGTTTACAAAATGTTGTCAACACAGCATGGATGGTTTACAATGAATCAACATTCACTTGATGGATCTACTTTCTTAGAAGAGATATGTGCACAAAATATGGTTCCTAGCCTTTTTCACAGTATTTTACCAGCAATTCCTCTAACAAGCAATATTTATAATAGTGATAATATATAATAATATTGCAAATCAGGTTGCTTACAATAGATTATATTATAATTATAAATACAACTTTAACAGTCCACTCTCTGGTAGTATCCAAAACTACCATAATTTTAAATTAAAAGTGTATTAATAATAATAATAATAATAATAATAATAATAATTCTTCCCTTGTTTTGACCATGTAGTGCTTAACCCAATTTGTCCTAACATTATTATGACCCTTTCCATGTACCAGATGTTCCTACTAGTATGTATTTTACCATTGATTATTCTATCAATTTCCTTTTCTATATTCTACTACTTATAACAAAAATATATATATTACATATATCTATACATATATCACTAACAGATCAGAAGAAACACTAATAAAAGTCTGCCCAATGCAGACATATTTTCTCTTCGATCAATGTATTATTTTATTCATCTGTACAACTAGTGAGATATGCACAATATATCATCCCAAATCTAATCTCTAAATTAATTAATTTCTTTTAAATTTATGGATTGAACAAAGAAATGTGCTGGACTTCACTTGTTAGCTTTTTAAAACCTTAACAGTATTTTCAGAATCACTTTTCAAACCCTCCTTCTGTAGTTAAGAATACATGATCCTGGAACTCATAGGAATCACTGAGGAGAAAAACAAACACGTGGTGGCCACCATGTACGGCTCATTCTTCGCTGATTCTCTTTTGTGCACCAATTAATCTTTCGTTACCTGGAACACATTCTCAAGCTGTGTAAGTATTTCTCCCTCTTCTCCTTGGTCTTTTGATGGCTTGGTGTTCCCATTACAAATAGTAGAGTGGATCCAAGTGTCTCTTTTCACAACCTTCAGTAATGTGGTAGCGGCCTTCAACACCTGGTAATATCCTTTTCATTGCTTTAATACACAACCAGAACGCAATCTTTTTTTTTTTTTTTTTTTCAGTTGTTTGACTTTTGGTAATCAAATATTTGACAGCCACTGCATTGTTACAGTTTAAATGTCATTACATATGGCTGTTTCCCCAAACAAAAATGTTTGAAAAAATGGAAAGTTAGATAGAGGTCTGAGAGTGATTATGATGCTGTGCAAAAAACAAAAGATAACACCTCTGGCTACACCAAGCTTGGCTCAGTCATTACTTTACTCAATTCTAACAGCAGTATCTAATATATATATATATATATATATATATATATATATATATATAGTATATAGTTAATCTTACTTTCCTTGTTCTCCATTAAATTGAGGTGCATGCTATTTTTCATAAAACAATAAAATCAATAAACTTTTCTTAAGGTATAAAACATCAAACTAATTTTTAACCCTTCTAAACAATCTTACCTCTATCCCTCCCCTGATTTACACTGTATGACCAGTATAAATCCAGATGTAATCATTCATAATGATGACCTTCTAAACTGACTAATAGAACATTGTAAGATATGACAACCTACTTAACATTTTCTTTATATCTATTATGTAGCAAAACAGTTTTCTTATCAGGTCTACATAATTAATCCTTTTATATATATATATATATATATATATATATATATATATATATATATATATATATGTATATATATATATGTATATATATACCACTAGACTATAAAAATCTACTGTACTATAGACATACTTTTCCACAAATCCCACACCCTATATAAATAACGAGAAATTCTTAAAGACAGTAATCTGTCAAAAGTGCAATCAGATATCGACTTAATAATTTCAAATGCAAATATGGGTTGTGCAGAATGTGTCTGTGTGCATTTTTGTTGACCATTGTTGACTCAAAGATATATATAATACAATTTTGAAATTAGTTAGGTTAGTTATTAGTTATTAGGTAATCTAGATACATTTTTAGAATTCACGGTAATCTTTGACTATAGGAGAAGAGACAAAATGTCTTCAATCCCATGCCACTATGCAGAGATAAATCAAAACCTTGTGCCTTATTTTACTTCTGACACTAGGTTAACCTCTGGATAGTGAAACACAGATTTGAACAACTCCTAATTAAGCTATATCTTATCCTTGACAAAAACTTCTAATATAATATTTTCTTTCTTTGTTGCGACATCATGATGTCAATCTTTGTCATGGTAAGATGGAGTCTTGTCATACGTTCAAAAAGCGCAGATTTTAGCATCTTCTTATCACATTTTATCAATACCCCCCTTTTTCTCCTTATATTGGGGAGGAGAAAAACGAACAAACAAGTATTTCTGTGGCCAACCTGTGAAAACAAATTTATATATAATAAAGAGAAAATATGAGAATTCATAATATACTATATTCCATTACACATTACACTAATATCATTTTCACCGGACACACATACTATATATATATATATATATACACATATACATACATATATGGATATTTTCCTTTAGGACATTTAATAATGAAAGTTCCCCTACAATCTGTTCCATAAACAGTATAATATTAAGCAATTTCCAATAACTTGTAAATTATCGTTATATACTAAACGCTAAATGTTGGGGCACCTATATTTTGTTTTCAATTTCATCATGTTGACATATTTCTAAACATTCATTTTTTTATTTTTTTTATTATTTTATCCGGTTTATACTTTCCTGCTTGCGTTTGCTTCATTTCGCTTTGCTAGTTTTCTCTATGCACGCAATCCTGCATCATGCTCCCTTATAGTTGCCACAGTTTTAAATAGCTTAATTCTCAGTTTCTTGTCTTTCTAACTTTACTCAGTACCTCTTGATAAATATTACCAACCATGGAAAAGGGTTTCACACATTCATCGGTCATCTTGACCCACTGATCACAGTATACCATTGTATACTTATCTTTACTGTATGCCACTTATCCCAGAATGCCGTCGCGTACGAACCATATTTCACACACATAATGTACCTTTCCGAACCTATCGGCTCTTCCTTAATCAGTACCTCATCGACCATCTCTAGCGTTTGTTTATCACCCATAGAATGAATAGGTTAATGTTAATTACCAAACAAAAACAAAAGAAGATACCTGGAAACTTATCTATATGCACAGCCTTTTGTAGTATCCATAAACATATGTTAAATACTTTGGCTTGGAAGGAAATTTTCCCATGAGAACATGCACTAGATTAACATTGAAATAGACAGTAGACTAAAATCATAATAATAAGATAAGTTTTAAGTAAATATTTAAAATCTTGGAAAATGTTTATATCAGATGTTAGTAAAATCTTGTCAATTTGACGAAACATGACTTCACTAATATTATTCTCTCACTGTATTTCTATTTATATTATTTCACACTTGCATACATGTGACTATTTGTTCATTACTTGGATATAATCTACTAAAAACTTTATATAATTGTTCATTAATATTTTATTATCTTTCCAAACGGATTTATATTTATAGTCACTGGTATTCTTGTAAAATAAGTTATATAATTTACAGCACAAATCTATGACCATATGTATTTTAGCTACTTAAAGTTTATTTAATGATCTAATTTATATCTGAAATCCTTGGCCTCTGAAACAACAAAATAATACATTTTTATTTATACAAGAGTATTTCTAGACAAATGTTAAACACATACAGTTTTCAGGTTACCTGTTCATTTATTAAACATTCCATTGTGAGTCTCTGAAACCCCCCCTCAAGAAAAAACAAATGCAGTGGCTGGGAATGGTTTGCCCCTATTCAATGGTCTACAGTATCTGTTTACACAGTAAACACCTCCTTTTATGAAGAACAAATGGTATTGATTACTAAGAACAAAGATATACAGATCACTCACTTAAGATTCCAGATCATCCCAGCTGCCACTTGTTCAAATTTTTAAATGAGCAATAGAAGTTTTAGCTGCCAAATTGCATTATAACTGAAAAACACAATAGCTGCGCTACTCTTCAAAGACAAGATATAATTCTCCTTTAAAGTTACAAAAAAACAACTTTTTTCTATTTTTATTTTTTTTCAGATTTTAAACACAGGTTTTCCCTGCAAAGTTCTCTTGTAATCCTGTTAACTTTGAGTCTATAGAAAGAACCTATTAGTATGAATCTATAGGCAACTGCCCCAAAATTATCAAACTTCTTGGAAACTACGCAAAAAATAACAAAAAAAATACAACTTTAGAACTGTTTAAACTGTTTAGTTTCTTAATCTATTACAAATTCTCCTAATTAACTACCATTTTGAATTTTTACATGATGTCACAACTCTACATGCTAACAAAAGAAAAAGTTTTTTATAAACTATACAATATAGATTTTGTGACTTATGTGTTAGAATTAAGTTTAGGGTTGTACTTTTGATGTGAAAATTCATAAGGCCTCATTTAGACTTGAAAGTCCATTTGTTGAGTAAAAAATATAGATTTCCATAAAGTGTATGCAATGTCAATATTTAGATTTGAGTTAATCTTGGATTTGCGGCCACTTAAACCCGAAGAAGGGCGTTAGGAGTAAGCTAGTTGATTATAATAAGGGTGTGTAATGGCCTCCCATTGAACAAATTAGATTTCTGTTTCTGTATCCAATGACAATGCATACTGGAGAGCTGTTGATTCTCAACACTGTTGAAAGTTTTAATAGAGTTAGGGACAATCATGACTTTATACTTTTTTGGGTGAAATTGTCAGAAAAGGTGGAGGATGAATATTAACATCAATCATAACATACAAAAGCTTCTGAATATAATACAAATTAACTTGGACTGTTGATTGCAGATTGTGACTCTCCCTCTCACACCCCACCTTGATTTTTGGCCTGGACTATAAGAGGAACAAAGGAGCCCCATAAAAACTTCTGCTCCAACTAGCTAGCCTTCATAGTCTCTAGTTATCAAATATATTTTAATGAAAATAATATACTTGTCATGTAGCTAGCAGTAATTACAAATCCATTAATAATTAAAAATTAAAATATAGGTCCCTAGGCTGACTCAAAGATTTGACATGTCCCGGGTTAATAAAGCTTGATAACGCCTTTGGAAGATAAAAATCTACTTCTGATTAGTAAATAATACATTTGCTTTATTTGAAGAGTGCACCTTAAAAATATATTAGTATAATAAGTATAAGCTATTTACAGAAATACATTGTTGTGATATTAAATGGCTTTCACAGAAGTTGCATAGATTACTGTTATATTTGCACTGTTTTTCTTGTCATATTCTCCACTTCTTCTTGCTACTGATTTCAAACAATTGTCCTAATGCAGACTGTAGTTATTGCTTGGAATCTGCAGTGCACCATATGGTAAATATTCATGGACACAAATTGTTCTTAAATTGTACTTTAAACACTCCATGATTTTAGACAGCTATAACTGCCAATTTATGTGAACTTATTCTAGTGCTTGTCTATCTTAAGACAATGTAAGTGTGTACAGGATGACTAGCACTATATTTTACACCTAATAATGTATACTGTCTATTAAGCAAAAATATATATGGTGAAATTTAGGAAACACAGTTTGTGATTTAAACACAAACTAATGCAATCCATATAATACTATCTCTTTATCAGACATTTAGAGTGATTACATTATGTGCTTAAATATTTGTATGAAGTATCATAAATGACCAATGTGCTTAAAATAATACTGTTATGATGATCTAACCTTTGATAATAAATACAGATAGATGTGGAAGAGTCAGGAACTAAAAATTCTGAGATAAAAAATCATTGTCATTATTTGTTTTTAGTTTTTTTATGGTTAGATGCATAAGATAAAATATTACATAAATGCTCACATCATAACATACAATTTAAAATATCTTAAATCAAAGTATGAGTTGTATATATAGCCCTACAACATCCAGCTAGCCTTAGATTTCAGTTACTCTCTTCTACTGGAAGAACAGTATTTTCAGGGTAAATACTATGCAGTTCTTAGTACTAATTTGTTGAATTTACCATATACTATATTTTAGTAACTGTGCTTTATTCATTTAAATCTCAATCAGTTTGTCATTTATAAAATTAAGCTACCATTTAAATTGGAGAATTATTTTTATTTATGATATAATGTTTGGTATAGCACATGGGTCTTTTCTTACTTTTACAGTAAACCGTGGCATGAACTTTATCCTCCAGTAGCTTTAATCTAAACAAAATATGTCAGTATTACATAATGCATCTGCTCATATTAAAATATTTGAAAAATTTGTAGCCAACTACTAAAATAGATGGGCGCTGCATTTCATTAAAAGTCATTGGTGAACAAAATGGAATATATCACAAAGTATGTTATATAACATCCTAAGTAGCTTTACGAGCACTTGGCGAGTAATGACACTTATCATCATCAGCTATTTATGTAGCGCCAATAATTCCGCAGTGCTGTACAGAGAAATCACTCACATCAATACCTGCCCCATTGGAGCATACAATCTAAATTGCCCAACAAACACACAGACAGAGACACTAGTGTCAATTCAATAGCAGAAAATGTACTTACTGGTATGTTTTAGAAGTGTGGGAAGAAACTGGAGCACCTGGGGGAAAGTCGTGCCATGACTAAGCACGTTGAGCGAAACGCGCATTGGCGTTCCGCTGAATGAATGAGTTGCCTCGCCTTATTATAGGGAACCTCGCATTGGCAGATTAACCATCAGCACAGCCATACACTGTGTTACAAGAAGGAGCTATAACGCTAATATTGTTTTCTGCACACAAACTGGCTAATCTTTATGTGGTACTACTATATATTACCAATCCTCAAACTATTATTAGATACAATATAACATAACCAACAAAGAAGAGCGCAAAGCATCAAGCTTATTAAAATTACAATTTATTAACAAGTATAAATCAGATAAGACATATAACCATATCTAATTCAATATTGAAATAGACGCTGACCGCTAAAGGTAAGCAAGTCAACCAGCAATCAATAAAAATGGCCAGAAAAAATAATTAATATGGTACCATATATAGAAAAAATGCCGTTAACAATGTCCGTTCCTAAGCAAGAGGAATTAGATATAAATGGAAGTGATCCTCTAAGGCCAATGAATGGTGGATAATGAAAGAACCTGTATCAGTGTCCCAATAATTGGATGCACTTAACAGTGCAATCAGCACTTATAGATATATCAGGTACTTAGCTTATCTTCATATATCCATGGATTCCAAACTGCCACAGTCTCCAGTTAGATTTGGAGTGACAGCTTATAGTGCGCTGTTTAACGGCAATCAGTCCAAATGAACCCCGGGGTTGAAAACTGGTCAACAAGTGGTTAGACTCTGTGAGTCTCAATCCTAACACGTTTCTCGGCGTACCGCCGCTTCATCAGAGGTAGATATAACTATAATTGTAATTTTAATAAGCTTGATGCTTTGCGCTCTTCCTTGTTGGTTATGTTATATTGTATTTTTGACAGATCCAGATTCTGTCTTTGAAGAGCTGCAGCACTAGTTTTTTCTTGAGGATTAATTGCAGCGCCTTACAATTGTATTTATGTTGTATCTATTATTAGATACCCCTAACCTTATCCCTAATATTATGATATACGAGGCTTACAATTCCATCAGCGGATTTTTTTTTTATAACTCAAATTTTTTATTCAAATAACTTGGGTGACAGCCAGCATACAGAGAGATAGCAGTAACATAATACAAAAAAAGGGCAATCACTGTCACAGTACATGTTAGTAATTGCTGTTCATAGCAACATGTGGCACAAAATTGTAGAAATGTAAGGACACAAGCAATATCCCTTATTATTAGAAAGGGTAATGGGTGAAAAGGGTGGGTGGGTGGGGGAAGGGAGGGGGGTTGTCTGTGCTAGTGAAATAGAACATGTCGGTGTCTCAGACCTCGGAAGGAGTAGCTTTATCTGTAGGATTATTATGTACCGAAGTGTCTAGTACGGACGAGTCAACCCATAGGAGGGGCAGTATTGGGGGCATTAGTGGTATAACCAGGGGGCCCAGATTTGGTAAAACTTATCGTCTTTATCCCGTAGGTGGAAAGTAATTTTCTCCATGTTAGCAATGAACCAGACATAGGATTTTAGAGAAGAGACGTGTGGTGGTGCTGCGCTTTTCCAAGATTTGGCTATCAGGCACCTAGTGCTGCCAAAACGTGCAAAGCCAATTTTGCGGAGGGGACATCAGCGTCTTGTATAGGGTAGCAGAGGAGGAAGGACCAAGGATCCTTCTGGATAGGGAATTGTAGAAGGGAGGAAAGGAGAGCAGCTACTTTGTACCAGAAGGAGGAAATGACAGGGCAGGACCACCAGCTATAAAAGAAGGTACCTCTATGACCGCATTCCCGCCAACAGACCAGGGAGGCAGTTAGGTACATTTTGGCTAGTCTGTCAGGCGTAAGATACCATCTGTAGAGAATCTTGTATGCATTCTCCTTAATTAAAGTGGAGATGGAACTAGAGGCTACATTTGATCTGATGGTCTCCCAGCAGTCCTCCTCCGGGAGGGGACCCAAATCTCTCTCCCACTCTCTTTCATGGCTCCTCCCAGAGATCAGCAGTTTATCTAAAAGTAAATTATAGATCAAGGAGAGGTTGAGAGAATAGAGAGATGGCTTTTGCAGGTCTCCCAGTTCTGGGCAGCAAATAGTAAGGTAGGGAATCGTTTGATCCGTGCAAGCCTAGATTGTTTAGGTAGGCCCCAAATATTAGATAAATTTGGTAGGGAGAGGTAAGCTGCTTCTATATCCGCCCAAAAGTGGGAGGCCGGAGGGGCAAAGGAGGTGACAATAGAACTGAGATGGGCTGCCCAGTAATACATCTTCAGATCAGGAAAACCCCTACCTCCGCATTTTGTAGGTTTCTTAAGCTGGGCTAGACGAACCCTGGGAGTCCTACCCCGTCAGACAAATTTCACTAAGTGTCGTTGCATAGCAATTAATTCAGAGATGGGGACCCTAACGGGGAGTGTCTGGAATAGATAAAGGAGTGGAGGGAGAATAGACATTTTAACGGCAGTGATCCTACCCAGCCACGAGATAATTAGGGGCCTCCAAGAGAAGATATCAATTTTAAGTTTGAGGAAGAGAGCCGGGTAATTCTCCTGGTAGAGGGACTCATAGGTGGTGGTGATGTAGATCCCCAGGTATTTTAACTTTTTCTTTTGCCACCTAAAGTAAAATTGGGAGGTGATGTTGTGGCAATCACCGGGAGGAAGGTTAATTAAGAGTGCCTCAGATTTAGTGATATTAATTTTATAGCCAGAGAGGTCTCCGTAGTGGGACATGATGGAAAATACATTGGGCAGGGATATTCTTGGCTGCAGAAGGGTCAGAAGTACATCGTCGGCAAAAAGGGAAATTTGCTCTCCAGGTCTCCCGTGTGCACCCCCCTCACATCCGGTGATTCTCGGATCGTGGCCGCCAAGGGTTCAATAACAAGGGCAAAAATAAGGGGGGAAAGGGGACATCCCTGGCGTGTACCATTGTTGATCATTATGCAGTCCGAAGGAGAGCCATTGACCATAACCCTAGTAGAGGAAGAGGAATATAAGGCTTGGACCCCGGCCAGGAAATCTCCAGTTAGGCCAAAGTGCTTCAATGTATGGGTCATGAACTGCCAGGAGATCCTGTCGAAGGCCTTTTCGGCGTCCTGCGCCAAGATAATCGAGGGGGTTTTCCTAGTATTGAGTATATGGATAAGATCAACGGCTCTCCTCATATTGTCCCAAGCTTGCCTGCCAGGGATAAAACCCACCTGATCGTAGTGAATTAGGGAAGGGAGTACAGAGTTAAGCCGGTTGGCGAGAATTGAGTTAAGCCGGTTGGCGAGAATTTTGGCGTAAAGCTTAACATCATTATTAAGTAGGTGTCACTCACCGGACTGTGAGTGCTTCTTCCCGGACTATTAGGAACCGTGGACGTCCTCTATCCTGAGGGACTGCGCATGCGCAGCCCTTTCCAAACCTTCAGTGTATGTTCCTTTAACTTAATTGGCAGATCAGGCAACCTCCCTATATTAAGCACCTGTGGTCAACACCACGTTGCCTGATCTTGGAGTCTCATTCCCCATGAGCCTCTGAAGGTGTTCCTGTGTTTCCTTGTTTATTCAGCCCTGCTGATTCCTGTGGTTTCCAAACCACTTCTACCTCTGTGGTTTCCAAACCACTTCTACTACTGTGGTTCCCATACCACTTCTACCATCTACTGTATCATCGTGACTGTGAGCTGATTCCTATCCGCTGCCTCCGTGCACTACAGTCTTCTAATCACTTCAACTCTACCATTTATCATTGGGACTGTTAGCTGATTCCTATCCGCTGCCTCCGTGCACTACAGTCTTCAACCTGCAACTCGTCTGTGTTTCATCATCGTGACTGTTTGGCTGATTCCTATCCGCTGCCTCCGTGCACTACAGTCTTCAACCTGCAACTCGTCTGTGTTTCATCATCGTGACTGCTAGCTGATTCCTATCCGCTGCCTCTGTGCGCTTCAGTCTTCAGTCCTCGTCAACTCTACCGTGTTTCCTTGAGTCTGCTGCCACTATTGCTACCCGCTACTCTCCGTGATCATCTGTTCCAGTTCAACTCTGCTCCGGGGTCCCATCGTTACTGCACCTGCTGGTTGCTATTGGTTACCTCCGTGTTCCCGCAGAGACCCGCTGCTGTGACTTCTCAGCGCTACTCATCCATCTACTGCTGATCCGCTCTCCACGCCTTCCTGTGTTCCCTGCTGGTCTACCTACCTGTGCGCTGCACCTGCTAGACCCCCGCTTCACCCATCCAGGGACTTGTATCCTGCTGGCCTCCTGCCCTTCAGGTATCTCTGCACTCCTGTCTGACTGCCTTCTCCTGAACCACGGTATGCATACTTCCCATTGACTGTGCTGTGTATTGCATACCTTGCTGGACTGTGTTGGTTCTCCTCTGGAGTGTACTATCCGCTGAGTCTATTTCCATCATTGACTGTGTTGGTTCTCCTCTGGAGTGTACTATCTGCTGACTCTACTGCCATCATTGACTGTGTTATCTCATGCTGGATTACTTCAAGAGACTTTCTATATTGGCAGTGTTCTTCAGTCATTTATACATTTATATTGTGCATATTACTGTGGATCAAAGTCAAGGTGCCCGTGTATATATTGTGTTGCAGTCTCTCCCCGTGCACCTCGTCACATATATATTCAGTAGTACCACTTGCTAGTGGCAGACCACTGACTCCTGTTTACAGTTTCACCTGTTCCAGTATCCTCTCACATAGCAGTGGTACAACTTGCTAACGCAGACCACTGACTCCCCGGATACCTCCACTTGGATTCCATTCCTTCACTCAGACAGCGGTACAACTTGCTATCCGCAGACCGCTGACTCTCATCACCTCCTCGTTTCTGTTGGACATTCCTCCTCACTATAGCAGTGGTACAACTTGCTTCCGCAGACCACTGACTACCTTCACGTGTCCTTTGTCCATACAGTTCCTCGTGTATTACTACCTCCATATTGCCAGTGCTGCTAGTCATAGACTTTCCTGAGCATCTCATCATCTGCTATTTCCTGTTCCGTGATCACCCTGCTACCAGAGTACCATATTACCACCTATACTGCTCTGGTAAGCCTATCACCTGGTGATCCCTGGGTAAAGACTCCTAGTGCCCGTGACAGTAAGATCAGGCCATGACAGACCCAGATACGGAACCTACTGCTAGAGAGATGCTGCAGCATCTGGTCAGCCGTGTGGAGCAACAGGATGCTCGCCAACAGCTGTTACTTCAATGTTACCAATCGTTAACCTCCCAAGGAACATCTGGACAGACTGTTACAGCTAGTATTGAAGCTCCTGTGCTTTCCTCCGTTTCCCCAGTGCCATCCCAGGTGTCTACAGCTCCTACGCTTCACCTGCCTACTCCGTCAAAATATGACGGGGACCCCAAAACTTGTAGAGGTTTCCTTAACCAATGTTCAGTCCATTTTGAACTCCAACCTCAAAATTTTTCTACCCATCGTTCCAGAGTGGCCTATCTTATCTCATTGTTTTCTGGACAAGCCCTGGCTTGGGCCTCCCCTCTGTGGGAAAGAAACGATCCAATTCTACAAGATAGTGCCAAATTCATTTCCACGTTCCGAAGTGTGTTCGATGAACCAGGTCGTGTGACCTCCGCTGCTTCCAGCATTCTTCGTTTGCGACAAGGCTCCCATACAGTAGGACAGTATGTCATTCAATTTAGGATCTTAGCCTCTGAACTTCAGTGGAACACTGAAGCATTAGTTGCCGCCTTCTGGCAGGGGCTCTCCGATAAAATTAAAGATGCACTGACTACCCAAGAGCTTCCTTCGTCACTAGAAGATTTGATCTCTCTTTGCCATCGTGTAGACATGAGATTTCGTGAAAGAGAATCTGAGAAAACAACTTCTGCTAAAGCACCTCTTCGTTTAAACCCTCAATTTCGTCCAGTTTCACCTTCTGTGATTCCCATGGAGATAGGACGTTCCAAATTATCTTTAGAAGAGAGGAAACGAAGAGTAAAGAATAGACTGTGTATCTATTGTGCTGATTCCACACATATGCTCAGTTCTTGCCCTAAGAAATCGGGAAATGCCAGGCCCTAACTAGTTCTGGAGAGGTGAAGTTAGGGTCCCTGGAGTCCTCTCCATTGTCTATGAAATCTAAAGTCTGCGCTTTCGATGTTACGATTTCCTTTGCTACCAAATCCTTTGAGTCACAGGCATTGATTGATTCCGGAGCAGCAGGAAATTTCATTTCTAAATCACTAGTGAATCAATGGTCCCTACCAGTGATCACTTTAAAAACACCCATTACTGTGACGGCTATAGATGGATCACGTCTCATCAATGGTCTCATCACCCAGAGTACGTCTCCAGTAACCCTTCAGATTGGTGTACTACACCATGAAGAAATTTCGTTTTTAATTCTTCCTGTTACGACAAGTCCGATTGTCTTAGGCCTTCCATGGCTTCAATGTCACTCTCCCCAGATTGACTGGCGCACCCCTCAAGTTACGTCTTGGGGGCCTGAATGTCACCATCGTTGTCTCTCTCAAGTTATTCCTCTTAAAGTACAGCAATCTTCCATCTCATCTTCCTCCCCGGGACTCCCTCCTCAGTATGCTTCATTTGCCGATGTGTTTGATAAAGCTCAGTCTGAACGTCTTCCTCCTCATCGTTCTTGGGATTGTCCGATCGACCTTCTACCTGGCAAGACTCCTCCCAGGGGTCGGGTCTATCCTCTCTCGTTACCTGAAACTCAAGCCACATCTGAGTACATACAGGAGAATCTCCAGCGTGGGTTCATTCGACCTTCCACCTCTCCCGCTGGAGCTGGGTTCTTCTTCGTCAAAAAGAAGGATGGATCATTACGCCCTTGTATAGATTTTCGTGGACTCAACGCCATTACTATCAAGAATCGGTATCCCATTCCGCTGATCACTGAGCTATTTGATCGCATCAAGGGAGCTCGGATATTTACTAAGTTGGATCTTCGTGGTGCCTACAATTTAATTAGAATCCGTTCCGGTGACGAATGGAAGACCGCGTTTAACACCAGAGATGGGCATTACGAATATTTAGTAATGCCCTTCGGGCTATGTAATGCCCCCGCGGTTTTCCAGGGTTGCATCAATGAGATCTTTCGGGACTTATTATATGTATGTGTCGTTGTCTACCTGGACGACATATTGATCTTCTCACAGGACCTGCCTTCTCATCACCAACATGTGGCAGAGGTCCTCTCCAGACTACGGAAAAACTCGTTGTTCTGTAAATTGGAAAAATGTTCATTCGAGTTACCCCAGATTCCATTCTTGGGGTATATAGTTTCCGGAGTTGGCCTGAAGATGGATCCAGACAAAGTAAATGCTGTACTACATTGGCCTCAGCCAACTACTCTTCGTGCCATCCAGCGTTTTTTAGGTTTTGCCAATTACTATAGACGCTTCATTCAAGACTTCTCATCCATTGCATCTCCCATTGTGGCCTTAACTCGGAAAGGGGCTAATACTAAGCAATGGTCATCTGAGGCTCTCCAAGCCTTTCAAATCCTCAAAGAGTCCTTCTCGTCTGCTCCCATTCTGCGACAACCTGATGTGACACTCCCCTTCTTCCTAGAAGTAGATGCCTCTAATGTGGGCTTAGGAGCTATTCTCTCCCAACGCTCGGAGCAACAAAAATTACATCCTTGTGCCTTCTACTCTCGGGGTCTTCTGCCCGCAGAGAAAAACTATACTATCGGGGACAAGGAGTTGCTGGCCATCAAAGCTGCATTAGAGGAATGGAGATACTTGTTGGAAGGAGCTCGCCATCCGGTGACGATCTTCACGGATCATAAGAACTTGTCATATTTGCAATCTGCTCAATGCTTGAACCCTCGTCAAGCAAGATGGTCTCTTTTCTTTTCCCGTTTTGAATTAATTATAACCTTCAAACCAGCTGCTAAGAACAAGAAAGCTGACGCTCTATCTCGAGCTTTTGTGACGTCCTCTGATGTAGAAGAGGTTCCCAACCATGCTATTCTAGACCCCAAATGTATTTCTCTGGCTGCTTCATCCACCAAAATGCTACCATTTGGGAAGACCCTCGTGCCTCCTACTCTGAGGAGGAAAATCCTTTCGTGGTTCCATGCCTCTCGTTTTTCTGGACACGCCGGTGAACATAAGACCTTTGAGATTCTCTCTCGTAGTTACTGGTGGCCTTCAATGAGGAGAGACGTCAAAGAGTTTATTGCTTCCTGTGATTTATGTTCTCAGTTCAAATCCTCCCGCAGAACTCCAGCAGGGTTGCTGCGACCACTACCCATTCCGTCCAAGCCTTGGACCCATATTAGTATGGATTTCGTTACTGATTTGCCACCAAGTAAGAATCACAATACTATTTGGGTAGTGGTAGACAGATTTTCGAAGATGGCTCATTTCGTCCCTCTGTCCGGTTTACCTTCCTCGTCTACTCTGGCTGAACATTTCATTAAAGAAATCTTCCGCATCCATGGATGTCCGTCTGAGATTGTGTCAGATAGAGGAGTACAATTCGTTTCCAGATTCTGGCGGGCCCTTTGTAAAACCTTGGGCATACGATTAGCACTCTCATCGTCTTACCATCCGCAATCTAACGGACAAACGGAACGAGTCAATCAAGATCTTGAGACTTTTATTAGGATGTTCTCTTCAGCCAACCAAGACAACTGGGTAGAATTGCTCCCTTGGGCTGAATTCGCCCATAACAACATGTACCATGAGTCATCATCCAAAACTCCATTCTTTGTGGTCTACGGTCACCATCCGTCTTTTCCGGAATTTCCTGCCCTCCCGCCCACCCAAGTTCCTGCTGTGGAGACTGCTTGTCAGACCTTCAAAAATATCTGGTCTCAGGTCAAAACCTGTTTAAAGAAGACATCTAACAAATATAAGTCTTTCGCAGATAAGAAGAGGCGGGCTATTCCACCACTAAAAATTGGAGATCGTGTCTGGTTATCTACCAAAAATATTCGTTTGAAGGTTCCATCTATGAAATTCGCCCCTCGTTTTATTGGTCCATATAGGATCATTCAAGTTATCAATCCAGTATGTGTTAAACTTCTTCTTCCTAAGAATCTTCGGATTTCCAATGCCTTCCATGTGTCCTTGCTCAAACCTCTCATCATCAACCGTTTCTCGACTCCTTCCTCAGCACCGCAGCCAGTTCAAGTTCATCAGGAGGAGGATTTCGAGATTACTGAGGTATTGGATGCAAAAATTTCGCGAGGAGTCCTCTGTTTCCTCGTTCATTGGAAGGGCTTTGGTCCTGAAGAGCGTTCATGGATCAAAGCTGAAGATCTTAATGCTCCTGCCCTTTTGAAGAAGTTTTATTCCAAAAATCCGGACAAGCCCGGTTCCAGGCGTTCTGTGCCCACCTTTAAAAGGGGGGGTACTGTCACTCACCGGACTGTGAGTGCTTCTTCCCGGACTATTAGGAACCGTGGACGTCCTCTATCCTGAGGGACTGCGCATGCGCAGCCCTTTCCAAACCTTCAGTGTATGTTCCTTTAACTTAATTGGCAGATCAGGCAACCTCCCTATATTAAGCACCTGTGGTCAACACCACGTTGCCTGATCTTGGAGTCTCATTCCCCATGAGCCTCTGAAGGTGTTCCTGTGTTTCCTTGTTTATTCAGCCCTGCTGATTCCTGTGGTTTCCAAACCACTTCTACCTCTGTGGTTTCCAAACCACTTCTACTACTGTGGTTCCCATACCACTTCTACCATCTACTGTATCATCGTGACTGTGAGCTGATTCCTATCCGCTGCCTCCGTGCACTACAGTCTTCTAATCACTTCAACTCTACCATTTATCATTGGGACTGTTAGCTGATTCCTATCCGCTGCCTCCGTGCACTACAGTCTTCAACCTGCAACTCGTCTGTGTTTCATCATCGTGACTGTTTGGCTGATTCCTATCCGCTGCCTCCGTGCACTACAGTCTTCAACCTGCAACTCGTCTGTGTTTCATCATCGTGACTGCTAGCTGATTCCTATCCGCTGCCTCTGTGCGCTTCAGTCTTCAGTCCTCGTCAACTCTACCGTGTTTCCTTGAGTCTGCTGCCACTATTGCTACCCGCTACTCTCCGTGATCATCTGTTCCAGTTCAACTCTGCTCCGGGGTCCCATCGTTACTGCACCTGCTGGTTGCTATTGGTTACCTCCGTGTTCCCGCAGAGACCCGCTGCTGTGACTTCTCAGCGCTACTCATCCATCTACTGCTGATCCGCTCTCCACGCCTTCCTGTGTTCCCTGCTGGTCTACCTACCTGTGCGCTGCACCTGCTAGACCCCCGCTTCACCCATCCAGGGACTTGTATCCTGCTGGCCTCCTGCCCTTCAGGTATCTCTGCACTCCTGTCTGACTGCCTTCTCCTGAACCACGGTATGCATACTTCCCATTGACTGTGCTGTGTATTGCATACCTTGCTGGACTGTGTTGGTTCTCCTCTGGAGTGTACTATCCGCTGAGTCTATTTCCATCATTGACTGTGTTGGTTCTCCTCTGGAGTGTACTATCTGCTGACTCTACTGCCATCATTGACTGTGTTATCTCATGCTGGATTACTTCAAGAGACTTTCTATATTGGCAGTGTTCTTCAGTCATTTATACATTTATATTGTGCATATTACTGTGGATCAAAGTCAAGGTGCCCGTGTATATATTGTGTTGCAGTCTCTCCCCGTGCACCTCGTCACATATATATTCAGTAGTACCACTTGCTAGTGGCAGACCACTGACTCCTGTTTACAGTTTCACCTGTTCCAGTATCCTCTCACATAGCAGTGGTACAACTTGCTAACGCAGACCACTGACTCCCCGGATACCTCCACTTGGATTCCATTCCTTCACTCAGACAGCGGTACAACTTGCTATCCGCAGACCGCTGACTCTCATCACCTCCTCGTTTCTGTTGGACATTCCTCCTCACTATAGCAGTGGTACAACTTGCTTCCGCAGACCACTGACTACCTTCACGTGTCCTTTGTCCATACAGTTCCTCGTGTATTACTACCTCCATATTGCCAGTGCTGCTAGTCATAGACTTTCCTGAGCATCTCATCATCTGCTATTTCCTGTTCCGTGATCACCCTGCTACCAGAGTACCATATTACCACCTATACTGCTCTGGTAAGCCTATCACCTGGTGATCCCTGGGTAAAGACTCCTAGTGCCCGTGACAGTAGGGATATTGGGCGGTAGCTAGCGCAATTATGGACGTCCTTTCCCTCCTTATAAATCAGGGAGATCCTCGCTTCCAAGGACTCCTTGGGCCACGGGGTTCCCTTAAGAATGGAGTTGAAGAGGGTGCACAGACGGGGAACTAACTGAACCGCAAACCTCTTATAATAAGCCACCGAGAACCCATCAGGCCCAGGTGCCTTACCGGCTTTCTGCGCCTTTACCACCTGCTCAACTTCCTCTGAGGTAATACACTTACTAAGACTGGCAGCCGCTTGACGGGATAATTTAGGGAGATGGGCATTTGCCAAAAATTCCTCTATACAATCTTTTTGTTTCTGGCGGGCAGCTTCGTTAGAGGGTTGTGGAAGGTTGTATAATTTTAGATAGTATTTTTGAAAAGCAGCACAAATCATTTTTGAGTCATTCACTAACACCCCGGAGGAGTCCCTAATGTCCAGGAGGTTATGAGCTGAAATTTTGGTACGGGTCGGCTGGCTAAAATTTTGTCGGCCTTGTCACCCTTTTCATAGTAACGTTGATTTAACCATTTCAACTTATTGGCCACTTGATGTGACAGTGAATGGTTAAGCTCACCTCGTATTTTAATAATCTGTTGAAGAATTGTGGAATCTGAGTTGGCCTTATGCTGTGCTTCTAATTGTTGTAGGGAGTTGGTGAGACGAATCGTTTTAGCGAGTCTCTCTTTCCTGGCACTAGAAGCCAGGGCTAAAAGATGTCCTCTGATAACAGCCTTATGGGCATTCCATAAAGTTGTTGGTGAGATGTCTGGGGAGTCATTAGTTTTGAAGTATTCGGCCAAAAGGGAGTTGAGGTGGGCCACCGTGTTACTAGCATGAAGCAGAGATTCGTTAATCCTCCACGTAAAGGAGGAGGGTCGCAGAGCCAGTGAGGAGAGGTCAGAAGAAATCGGGGCATGGTTCGACCAAGTGATTGGGTGAATATGTGAGTTAAGGAGTTTAAGGGTGAGGTCATAGCTGAGCAGGATCATGTTGATTCTGGAATATGTGTTGTGGACAGGAGAATAGTAGGAGTAGTCCCGGGCTAGGGGATCAGATATGCGCCACCAATCATACAGGTTATGCAATTTTAAAAAATCTTGTAGGGCCTTAGAGTTTAACCTGTCTCTCCTGTCGGGTAGGGTAGTCGTGAGAGTGGATCTATCCAAGGAAGGAGTGAGGACCGCATTAAAATCCCTTGCTACTATCAGTTCCCCCCTACGTACCCGAGATAGTAGAGTGTCTAGATGCTTAAAAAATTTGTGCTGGTCTTGGTTAGGGGCGTAAATGTTGACCAAGGTGCAGGGCAGACTGTTCAAATTGCCTACCAGGATGAGGAATCTGCCCTCCTTGTCGCTATGTGTATCCTGTAGTTCAAAATTAAGGTGGCGTGCAAATAGAATAGCCACCCCGTGTCTCTTCTGAGTATGGTCGCATGCATGGAAAGTGAGAGGGAAACGCTTGGACCTTAGTTCTGGGTGTAAGTGTTTGACAAAGTGAGTTTACTGAAGGAAAATTAGATCCCCTTTGAGAGCCTGCAGAGAGTTTGCCTCGTTTTTGGGGGGAGTTAAGACCCTTGATGTTGTAGGATATAAGGCGGAGAGTCATGAGAAAGTTAGAGGTGGTCGATTAAATGAGAGACACAGAAGCTGAATGACTTGGAGCATAAGGTCTGTGGTGATAGAAAAAGGTGAGGACTCGGGGGGGGGACTGGTGTGGGAGGGATGGTAAGGTACAGAGGAGGGAAGGCTGGGTGTGGTGCATGACACCCACCTATAAAGCTGGTAGGGAGAGGGGAATGATACTCTGGGTATCTGGGGACCAGCTGAGAGCAGAAAGCTCTGAGGGGGACGTGACTAGCGGGCATAAATCCGGTGACGTGAACAAGAGCACTGACAGGGGAGGGGGGGAACGTAGCATGACTCCCGTGGGCTCAGAGGGGGAGGGGGTACATGTCTAGAGCAGTTCTGTGAGAAATGAAAACTGAAAAACAAAAGATGCATGGCAATGCGCCTTCTAAACATACCATTAGGGTTCCAATTTTCAAACAACAATCAGAGATAAGAACAAAAGAAAAACGCGTGGCCTTAAGCAACAGTACAAAACAATAACATACAGTCAGTTGCAATGAAGATATAAAAACAAAAATAAAACATCAATAAAAATAGGAACAGACAGGCCTGCGTGTTGGTGAAGCAGACATAAAAGGAAGGCCTGAAGAGGCGGCATTCTTGAAGGGCCTCATTCTCGATGGACAACCTATATAAATGGAGAGAGGGAAGAAAAAAACAGCCAAACCATAACATCAAAACAGTGTAACGAGAAACCAAAGCTTTGGCAAGTCAACAACAGAATAGAGCAGGCCTGTTGCGTTTCTCCTATGTCTGCCCATGGGGCAATCCGGTGGACTACAGGAGTCTATAGTGACCCGCTCCTATATAGAGTTGCCTTCTCTGGCGAGGAGACAGAAAGACACGGCATTAAGAGTCAGGCCTGTGTGAGATGGACGGTCTTCCGGACGTGGACCATTCGCTTCTAGGAGCGCTTTGAGGTCGAGGGGTAGCCGAGGTAGTCTCTGATCTAGGTGACTGCAAGGCGCCAGGGGTAGGCCCTGGGGCTATGCCCAGTCGCTGAAGAAGTGCCTGAGCTTCAGGTAGGGATCTTGCATAAATTTGGCGTTCTTCATGCCAAAGGAAGAGACGGAAGGGAAAGCCCCATCGGTACCGTATATTGCGAGGTCTCAGTATCTGTGTCACTCGGGCCATCTCCCTGCGCCTGGCTAGAGTGACCGGCGAGAGGTCCTGAAAGATCTGCAGAGTGTGGCCTTCATACATGAGGTTGGACAGCTTTCTGGCGCCTCGTAGGATCATCTCCTTCGCTGTGAAGAAATGGAGGCATAGGATAACATCCCTGGGTTGGTTTTGATCGGGCCCTATGGGCTCTGTCCAGTAGCAGACGTTCCTCCAGGACCTCAGGGGCAAGCTGAGAGAAAAGCTTCTTTAGGTATAAGTCAAGTTGCGGGAGCTCGACAATCTCAGTTATGCCCTTGATACGTAGAGTGTTCCGTCTGGCCCGGTTATCCATGTCCTCCTGGTGCTCCTGAATTGAGGTCAGATCGTTACGGTTAAGCCAGATGTCTTCCTCCATTCCAGTCTGGGATGTCGCCACCGTCTCCAATCTCTTTTCCACCTCGTCGGTACGATTCCCAATAGAGGTCACTTCCGCTCGCAGTGAATGAAGAGCAGATTGTACTTCCGAGTGGACGGATGACTTGAGCTCCTTCATTTCTTTAATTGAGGTCATGAAGTCCCGCCTGGTGATAGGAGCCGTGTCGTCTTCCTCGTCAGAGTCAGATTCGGCCGAGGAATGTGGAGAATCCGTTCTCTCCGGACGGGAGGTGGGAGTTTTTTGCTTTGCGAAATACTGAGGTAGGCCTTTGGAGTGGGTCTTTTTGCCCTTAGGCATGGTGAAGCAGGGTATGATTAGAAGCAATAGGGTGATCTGGACAGCAGCCCCAGGCTAAAGTGAGAGAGTAGAATGCAGTAGACGAGCCCACGTAGATGGGGAGACTCAGAGAAACATTGAGCAGTACATCAGCGTAGGTGAGGCTCCTCCCCCTGTCAGCATGTAGTGGGTGATTAGATCATTTAAGGCCTGCAAGGGCCAGGGGCCCGTGGCTCCTTGTAGGTGGTTAGTAGAGCGTCCCCAATGAAATCGATAACGTAATGCAGTGGGAGTGGAGTTACCACTAAAGAGGGACAAGCTTTTGCCCAAGAGTGAGAAAAATGACTAAGTTGATGAAGGCTGCAATATATGAAGTCGGCCACCAGGTGGCAGTGTTTCATTAGTTGTATGGAAACACAGACGGACAGCATGCAGAATCTTCCCTCACTAGGGACAACAGAGGAACAAAGTGTCCCAGGCTACTGCTATCTACAGATGCCAACACAAGAATGCTTTCACCTGAGCTCCAGGCGCGGAAGATCCAGGATGAAGGCTCCACAGCCCAGGATTTATTTGGCAGGTAGCCAACAGGTGAGCCACAGCTTGGTTTAAATGCTGATGGGACAGGCAGCTCAGCGCTCTGACGGACATCAGGATTGGGGCACAGATGTAGCGTCCAGCAAGACCCGATCCTTTGCAGATGTAAACCTGGGATTATGCCTCTCTCGCCTCCGGCGCTCCGCTGCGTTAACAGGCAGGCTAATTGGCTGTGGGACAATTTCTTGGCAGCTCCCTTCCACCGCTGCCACAGCTCCGTGGGGACCAGAGACCGGATGTGCGGGCCGGGAAATTCCGGTTCGGCGGCCGGGGACAATCTCCTCAGCGGCAGTCTTTAGCACCGACAGGAGCACCGCCCAGTTGCCTGAACGTTGTCAGTTTCCAGGTAAGTGCTCCGGTATCTTCCCAAGGGGGGTTTCTCCAGGCAGGATTCTGGGGAGTGAGGCACTAGTAGGGCGCCAGCTGGAGATGAATAGCGGGTTCTCCACTGCAGTGAAGGGGCTGATCTAAACCCCCAACGGTCCCGGGTCTGAATCCGAGCCACGGGTGGTGCTGTCTTAGCCCAATATGGCCCAAAGCCTCCGATTTTATATTTTAATGGCAGGAGCTTCTGCAGCCCACGTCTACCCAATATGGCCACCAAGCCACGCCCCTCCATCAGCGGATTTTAAAGCACACATTTGTTTTTATGAGATCATGGTTTTTGTTTTATTTCGCTTTATGCATCCAATAAAAGTTATGTTTTAATAATACCTCCTTACTCCTTCAAATACCTACATGCTACAATAGAGAGTATTGTGCACCTTCTACATTCTTTTGTTTTTTTGTTTATGCACCCGGGGGAAACTCAGGCAAATATGGGGAGAACATACAAACTCCACACACAGAAAAGGTCATGGTCGGGAATGAAACTCATGTTTCCAGTGCTGTGAGGCAGAAGTGCTAACCACTAAGCCACAGTGCTGCTCCAATTTAACTTACCTAACACTCATGCAGGACAGCTCCTAACTACTGACTTCCTCTCCGTCCATCCTCCCCTTTCTGAGACCTGCCTTATATATGATGGCACAGAAACACACCTACTTCGGGTACTACCTATGACCATTATAACCAGTATTGTCCTATCAGTTACAAAACACCATAGTCATATTCATTAATACATAACATTTATTGTTCGACCCTTGAGAACTTACCGTTACTAAACCATTTCTCAAAATCCTATACTTGAAGATTAATTAATTAATCTTAACTTTCAATGTACTTTGTGCACAAAATGTTGTTCTGATGTAAATACATGAGCAGTAACATGATGAGTGTGCATTAAATATCTGTATTCCTCTCATTATTTGTGTATAATTTATACCCACTCTTGTTGAAGCCTCGGCTTTTTTTTGCTTGTTGATGTCTTGGCATCAACTCTTGTTGATGCCTTTGTTGTAACTCTTCAAGCTCTAATTAAGACTTCTTTGCCCCCAACTCATTTTACAACAGAACCCTCTGATACTTCTCCAGCAGTTAGTCAGGCTAATTTACAACCGTGCAAAACCACAGTGCAAATGTGCTTTTGCATTTGTGCCTACTTTGGCACAAATGCAGCTGGCTTTACCGGTTAGCACATATTTGGTGACCAAAATGGCAGCATATGCAAAAGTTTTCATGGTCCAATGGGACGATATAGTTACATCGGGGACATCTCATGCTGAGTATGAATATGGCACCCATACCACTCCTAGTTGTGCCCCCACATGCAAAAATTAGATTTTGTATTGACGGATGAGATTATTTAAAAGATAAAGGGGAGAGAGAGTGCATTTAAGGAAAAGTTCCTTGTTGTGCAAGAGGACATAGAGCCTTTTTCATAATGCACAAAAACTAGATTTTTCCACCACCTTGGAGCAATATGATAAAAAATTTCAAACAAACAAAATAAATATCTGTAATAAAAACAGCTCCAATACCCTGCATTCTTATGAAATTTGATGGACTTTGAAGTGGCATTTCAATCTTCCTATCATTTACATTTTCTGGTATATTGATTTCTCAGATGCAATTTCAAGGACTGGGAATGTTCTTTTTTTTACATTGGAGTGCATTAGATGGAGAAATAGGCATGCTAGCATAGTTAAAGAAACATTGTATGTTTACATTCTTGCGGTTCTTAAATGAGCCTTAGGGTGTGATGTTTGCATGATCCTATAGTTTGTAGACTGAAATTTTAAACTGCATTCAAAGTGTGCCAGTTTGCAAACCCTTAAACCCTTGTGGTTTGCCTAAGTGGAATGCTTGACAATATGGACTGTGCCCAGCTAACTTGTCTTTGGTAAATAAAAATAAGTACAGTTTTTTTTAAAAAAAATGCCACACTCCTTAAAGGTACTAAACTGCCACGCTGCTTTTGATCCCAAAAAAACCTCACTGCTGGCTGTTATGTACCAAGGTAAAAATGTTTAAAAATAGAATTTCAACCTATTTTGGTACTACAAGTCTTGTGTCCAGGTGCATTCTGGACCTTGATTGCTGTTGTAGTGCCCCAATAGTGACCAAGGTGCATGCCTCATGACTCGACTCCAACAGTGGCCCCCAATAAAACAAAAAACATCTACCACAATAAACTTACTAAAAGCCCCCATTATAATAATTTTCTCCAGTAAATAAGCATAGAATAGTCATATGTGACTGGCTGAGCCCAGTTAATCATAGAGTGGCAACCAGTGATTGTTGTGGTGTAAGAGACGATTCATGATTGGCTGCTCAGTTATTTACTAAATTTACAATATCAAATCTCCCAACAATGTCCTGCATGCAAAATGGGGCTCACTAAGTGCTCTGGGATATGCCAAGCGATTCCACTGCACTAGGCTGCCTCCATGCCCTTCCCAAAAAACATGGCACAAATTCACCTTGGTACTGTGCCCACACACAAGCAGATACATTATGAATTGTTCCCTCTAAATTGGGTCAATTGGGAAATATGTTGTGTACCGGCCGATTTGAAAACTAGGGATACACAGGCATATATACATAACAGTGCTAAAATGTTGTTAAAAAATTGGTTCTCAAAAATAACTCTTTAGCAACACCAGCTCCAAATTACAGGCTAATTAGCAAATGTTCATTTAAATTAAATGAACAAGTTCTTTAAAATTCTCTATAAAGGTGCCACTCCAGTTGAGCAGCACATATTGTAATTATATTTCATATTTACATTAGTGACTGTAGCCTTGAGGCTTATCACTGTCTTCTAATGTAGAAAACATTACATAGTTTAAAGCTGGAGACTTAAATAAAACTTTTAGAGCTTTAGTAAAAACTTTGTAAGGCACACTCCCATTATTCTATAGGTGTTACAGAGCAGTATTAGATTTTCAAAAATATAGCTGAACAGAACATAGTAGCAACATAAAAGATAGTAGCTTGATGCACAAGTGGGAAACAAATGTTTTAGGCCTCTAAAATTCAGATGCTTTATACCAATTGTATCACTTGCATAGTGTACCAAGCAGAAATAGAAGTGGTCACGAGACATATAATTAGGCACTGTAGAGAAACAGCAGGAACGTAATGCATAGTAATCTGCAAGCATGCCAGGCGCATTAGCAAATTTCGTTACCAGGTAGTTTATCTGTAAATGTACCAGATATATTAGCAAATTTCGCATATGCAGTTAGACCAGACAATTTATCAGACAGATTAGCAGCCAGAACAGTGGACATAATTGCCAGTCAGATAAGGGTAATAGTTACCAGGAAGACACTTTAGCAGCAATGTGTAGCACAGAATTTAGCTAACATAATTACAAAGCAGATTATCACAGAGGATACCTTAGTTAAGAAAACATACTTCAAGTGTGAAAGTCTTGCAGAGTGGTTACCTACAAAAATTAGGAGACAAAGTTAAACTGCAGTTTATTAGAGAAGGGAAACAAAATGGTAAACAATAATATGTTTAATTAGGAAAGAGGCATTTACATTCCACACCATCCTGTCTGATATTATCAAAATGCTGTTAAAGAAGTCAAGTAAGTTAGATTACCAAATTCCTTCACCTAAACTCCCCTCTGGCAGCTTAACCATAACCATTACACTCAGCCTAACCCTATACTTCCATTAGGTTTACTTATCTGAGTAGCAGTTTGTAGACTACAGGATAACTGACCCAGTTTATTCAATGAATAAACAAAAGTTGAAGATGCATATAATGGGCCTATGTTTAGAGTTTGGAGTAAATCCAACTAGAAAGTACAATTTATTTTTTTGGGGAGGGGTTGATCCTAGCTACACACTGCATATTTAAAGTGTAAAAATAATTGTGTGCTACATGCTGAAAGGAGCCAGTATTTTCACTGCATGCACCCCTTGAATCACAACATGGTTTGTCCAGATGCAAATTTGTACCCTATGGCTGTATTTGCTTTTTTCTATAAAGGGCCAATTTATCAAACATTCCTTTCTCATTAAATCTTTGGAAAACGTCTGTTTCAGAACCCCGAATTACACTCTTTCACTATCAGCGGCTAAAAAGTAGTTTTCACTATTCACCGTGACAGTTGCTTATAGGAGCAGCTGTCCTGGCTTCAATTAATTGTTAAATTGCTCCATTACTACATCTCTTTTTGCTGCAAATAGCAGCAATAAGAGATGTTAGTTAACGGCAAAATTTGTGAATGGTCTTAAGCCCTAAATTGAGGTATAAAAACTGACAAATGGCATAACAAGAAAGACACTGTTAATGCCAGGTGTATTGCAAAAAAAGACTGATGGCAAACCTCCAGCTGAATGGAGTACAGGCAGCTGAATAGTATTACCTAACATACTCGGAATAATTATTACATAAGCGAGATTATTTAAACACAAGCTTCTTGGCCATACAGATTCCAAAAAAAGCACAGTAGCAAATGGTTAAAAAAGAAACATTTGTTTAATTTAACCTTGTTTAATTGTTTTAAATGTGTAATAACTACCAGATTCAACAGTTATTTATCAGTACATAAATTTGAAAATACAATCAAGTTAAAACTACAGAGAGAAACTAATTAATTCTAAATGATATAATATAGCACAAAATAATTGCATTTAATCAACTATATAATTATAATCTCTTTGCACATAAATTCTAAATCATAAACACATTAAAATCTCCTTTAAACTAACAAAACACTTGTAATTCTATGCCTGAAAAGCAACATCTTCATTATTTGTTTCAAAAATTGAAATAACACCTCGTTATGTACAGAAGGTTTATGGGTAATATTTGAAGAAATTTGTATAACAAGAAATGGTGGTAAAAATATTTGGGGCCTGAAATTTTTAAGAAATTTAAAAGCCAATAGGTGCTGTATTTTGTGTAATATCCCACAGCGCATGTCCAGAACCAGAGTGAATTCAGCAACGTTCAATTAATCTTTGAGCGCAAAGGACCCTTTCAACAGCCTACGATTTCATGGGAGGAACGGGGAGGGGATTGGGCATATGCATATAGTCAATGTACAGTAAGGGCGTGACAAGCTTGAGTGTACACAGCAGTGCCCGATTCAAGCTTTGAGTATTTCAAAGGTATGTGAGGGTCCAGTGCATGACAGGATCATTCTGTGTGCAGTTGGCATTACAGCCTCATTCCTTTCCCTCTGATCAAGGGTGCATATATTCAATGTAAGAAGAACAAAACACAAAAAGAGCAGTGTACTCAGGTGAGTTGTCTCCCTTGTCATGTTAATACTGGACAATCAACAAGCCTAGAAGCAAAGTAGCTGATGTTTTAACATCGGGGAACTTGCTTACTGTCAGTAATGTTAAAAATAAAAAACAGTTATTAGGGCAAAATAACCAGGGTTATCATAAGACATATTTGTAGCTTAAGGAGAGCAAAGCATAAAAAAGGAGTAACTCTGCACCTGGGCAAAACCATGTTGCATTGGAGGGTAGGTAAATTTAAAATGTGTGGACAGATTTATAGTTAGGGTAAAGCATGTCCTAGATCAACTTTGAATTTCAGTGTAAAAGAAAAAACAGTCAGCATTTAACTTATGTACAAAATAATAAACTAATTTGCATCTCTTGCATTTCCTTAACGAGTCAGACCCTAAATGTCTTTTTTGTGAAAGTACCTGTCGATTACATTACATTACATCAAATTCCAGTTTGTGTATAGTATGCAGTTATTGTTTGCAATATCTAAACTGCATACTTTGGGGGTTTTCTTACATTCCACTATTGTGCATTAAAATATATTTTCAATGTATATTGTATGCAGCACAAGTTTCATGAGTATAACCGCTGTTGGATGCTAAAAGTTAAAAAAACAAAACCACAACCACAAGGTATGAATGAAGGCTCTAGATGTACATGTTACAAAGTGACAATGCTAAAGAATCTCTGTACAAACAAAGGGTTGTTGAAGAGGTGAAAGGTTAAATAGGAATATTGCCTGTGTACATGCAGTAGTTTATTATGGCTGGCTCCGTTTCATACCTTGCACAGTTCTTGAAGCAAAGGAAATAACTGCAAGGCTACTGTGCAAATAATCTTTGGTCTTCAGACTAGTAAAAAAAGAACAAAAATCGAGTTTATTCTATTTTACAACTGCATAGGTTTCTAAGGAACAATGTTCACTGGTGGCCAAGACATTGCCAGGTTAACCCTAGTGTCATCAGATTGGTGTAGGTGCCATTCCTTGCTACATGCAATGCACTATATATTCCATCATATATTTTTTTTATTATGAAACACTTCTGCAGTGAAGATACACATGATCCTTATGAAAATGTAGATCAATATGTGTTATATATTTTAGATTTGGAGGCCACTAAAGCTACATTTACAGATACATTTATAAATAGGGTTCAACTAATATATTGTTTGCAAGGATGAGTTAAATTAAGCAATAGTTTAGCATATTGTCCCTTTAAGATATGACATTGAATACACTTTGTAATTTAGGCTTCAAACATCTCTGCAGTGATCTTCTTGCAAGCTTACATGAAGATGGATGTGCATGGATTAAAAGGTTTTCATCATAATCACAGACCTATTAAATGTTATTTGGGGGGATTCAGTTGGCTGCGTTACTGCCGAAAGTAACAAGGCCTGCGCTCTATTACTATTAATACAGTAATCTTAACTCAGATTTCTGCTTGCGGCTCCCTGAGCTGCGAGCAAAAATCAGTGTTAAAGATTATCGTACTAACGGTAATAATGTGCACTATTACCATAGTAACAGTAATAGTGTGCAGGCCGCGTTACTTTTGGCAGTAACACTCCCAATTGAATTCCCCTCTTTATGTTTGTTTTTGAATTTTATTAGGAGATCTATTGTTCAATAATGCAAATAGAATTTTAGGCTAAGTGGTGTTTCATTTGTGCATCTCAAATTCTGTGACTTTCAGTGGTTTTCAGTATCCAAATGGTCTTGATAAATAGACCCCATAGTGTATACTTTTTTTGTCTGTTGCATACTGTGACATACAGTATACTTAGCATTGAGCGTAATGTATATATGGTATACTGTACGTGTACTGTGCACTATATATGGGTGTATTGTATAGTTGGCATTCAGTAACCTATAATCATAGTTGCAGATTTTCAGACTCCACCTTTGAGAGATGCAAAGGATAGCTTCATGAAGTTGAGGGCAGGTATGGGGGATGTATTGTCATAACTTGCATCATAACTACCCCTAATTCACAGTGATGATTCAAATAGCAACATCATGCAACTAATATACTGAACTTCTGATGAAGTTCTGATGAGATGATTTCCTTATTTAACAAATCTGCATAGTACAGTTACATTTAAAGTATTTATTTTATTATACAACTGGATGCTTGTCAGAAAGTAAGAAGAGTACATTATCTAAACATTATTGTATATTTCTAATTTCCAACTAAAGGAGTTGCATCCTCCCCTCAATATAGGAAACCCTCCCCAGAACCCTGTTACCTTAAACTAGAACTTTGTAGAAGAGTGTTAGGACTCTGAACTTAATTTGTATCTGGTCTGCAGTACCTCTATGCTACCAGAGGTGCTGCTGCTTTAGGTTAGGACTCTGATCTTAATTTGTATCTAGCCTGCAGTACCTCTATGCTACCAGAGGTGCTGCTGCTTTAGGTTAGGACTCTGATCCTAATATGTATCTGGCCTGCAGTACCTGTATTATACCAGAGGCACTGCTGCTTTAGATTAGGACTCTGATTCTAATATGTATCTGGCCTGCAGTACCTCTATGCTACCAGAGGTGCTACTGTTTTGTTATTGGACATTTCCACCTGGCCTGCACCAACTGCTACTGCCCTGGCACTGTTAATTCACTGAGTGGCATAGCCCAACCATCTTCTGCATGACCATCTTTAAAGCAACATTCCCATTAAATGAGCCAATTTTCACTGTTCTGCTGCTTCCCTCCGTTTCTGTAGTATAGGACTTCACAAATATTTTTCACTCACCCCCATCTGCAGAGGAGTGTGTGAGTGGGAGGACTAATAAGAAGCTGAAGTCTAAATTGACTTTTGGCCAGGACTGTGAAATGAATGATGTGTGCCAGGAAAAACATCTGCACAGAATAGCCCATGGTGAGCACGGGGAAGGTGATTTTTTTTTCACCCTACCCATGAGTGCTGCTTTTGACAAGAGCACCATATGGACGAAAGCACTTAAAAACATACATGTGGGAGTAAGTTAATTTAATTTAACCGTACCTGCAAGGAGTTAAAATGCCACATCCCAGGGCGACCAATGAGGAAAGTAAGGGGAGTGCCTGGAGCACTGTCTATATAAGTCCTAGCATGTCACATGCTCTTACTCATTCACTGCTGAAGATCCCAACCACCCATGCTCTTTATTGGACCAACCTGCTCCCATGTTGTGCGAGTTTTAACCTGTTTGTTCCCCACTCCACAGAGCAGGCACAGTTGGTAAGAAGTCACTGTGGGCAGCGGCTGATCGTTATAGCATTATAGCTGATTGACCGCAGCCGCTACCCCCTTTGAGGTACGTGACCTGTGGTCCTTTTTGATGAGGATCGCTTGGGCCACTTTTGAGTGTGTGTCATTGTGTAGTTGGGAGGGAGTGCAGTCACTCTGATGTCAGATTTAGCACTTGCCAGGCAGTTAAGGACTTGTTCCGTTAAGTGGAGTAGGCTGTTAAAAATCCACACTTGGTTCCAAATAGCGGTTTGATTCAGCTGCCTCACAGTTCAATTTCACAGCCACTTATTTAATAATTAATAATCTGTGACCTTCTTTAGCCACTTTCATAAATCTTAACGTCTTTATTATTAGATAAGTTAAGTAAGTTTGTATATGTCATTAGGAGGTTATGGTTAAGAGAGTGAAACGCATCCAGGTTATGCGTTTAAAGCAAGCTTGAAGTGGGAGTGGCTAAGCCAACATGTAGACAATTGAAACAACTACATTTTAAAAACACATGTTAGTGATGTGAGGGTCCTTGTCAAATTCAAGCACCTTTTGTAAATAATATTTTTAGGCACATTCCAATCAATTTATTAAGAACATGTAAACTCACATAATAAAGATAGTCCTGATATGCCCTCATTCTCATAATTAAAGACATAGGCTAAACTAAGCAATACTTAGAAAAAGACTGTAAAGTTGAAGTGAATGGAGTGAATGGAGTGGTCCTAATGTGGTACATTTTCTGGAGGCAGCTGTGAAACCCGCTGAGGATATGTACTTATGAACATACTAGGTGAACAGTTGAGAAAAGTAGGAAGGCTTTGCACTTTTGTAATGTAAAGCATTGCTGGTATCAGTTTCAGAGTTCATAAGGTTGATTCCGAAGTTTTTGTAAAGTACTTCTCACCCTCTGTAATGTGATATTAGCTGTCTGATTTATAGAACCTAACATTAAGCGCCTGATTCATGTTTTGACGTCAGTCCCTTTGTGTGCCGTATCTAACATGAAATAGCTCTGCTATACACAGAAATATGCAATTCATATCTGAACGCAAATGACACATACAAATGCCTGCAACTTGAATAGCGGAACAAGGGTTAGGAAAGGATCAGCGGATGTAGGCAATGTACAGTAAGAGTATGCCGAGGCTGTTGCAACGCAAATGTGCCCAATTCAAGTCCTGTGTTTCTCATAAGTACACCTGGATTCAGGCGTGTCCTTTTCACCAGCTAGTGGGTAGGTGTAAGTGCGGACTGATAATGATGATCGTCATGGTATAGTCTTTGATTTAAAAATACATACGCATATGCATTAGAGATGAGCGCACTCGGATTTCTGAAATCCGAGCCCACCCGAACGTTGCCGATCCGAGACAGATCCGGGTATTGGCGCCAAATTCAAATCTGAAACTGAGGCTCTGACTCATAATCCAGTTGTCGGATCTCGCGATACTCGGATCCTATAAATTCCCCGCTAGTCGCCGCCATCTTCACTCGGGCATTGATCAGGGTAGAGGGAGGGTGTGTTAGGTGGTCCTCTGTCCTGCTATATCTCGTGCTGTTCAGTTCTGTGCTGTGCTGTTCTGTGCTGTGCTGTGCTCAGTCCAGTGGTGCTGTGTCCTGTGCTCTGTCCTTCTGAGGTCAGTGGTGCTGCTGGGTCCTGTGCTGTTCCTGTTCAGTCCAGTGGTGCTGTGTCCTGTGCTCTGTGCTTCTAAGGGCATAGTTATTTCCCCAATATTCCCAAGTGTTTAAAAAAATAAAAAAAATTATTTTAAAAAATACAAAAAACTAATTTTTTTTTTTTTTAATTACAACAAAATTTGCACAACCAATCCTGCAGTATAAGCCCATTGGTACTGCAATATTACCAAATTCACACATTCAGCAGTAAAAGTCCAGTGGTACTGCAATATTACAAAGTTCACACATTCTGCAGTATCAGTCCAGTGGTGCTGTGTCCTGTGCTCTGTCCTGCTGAGTTCAGTAGTGCTGCTGGGTCCTGTGCTGTGTCCTGTTCAGTCCAGTGGTACTGTGTCCTGTGCTCTGTGCTTCTAAGGGCATAGTTATTTCCCCAATATTCCCAAGTGTTTAAAAAAATAAAAAAAAGTTTTTTTAAAAAAATACAAAAAACTAATTTAATTTTTTTTTAATTACAACAAAATTTGCACAACCAATCCTGCAGTATAAGCCCATTGGTACTGCAATATTACCAAGTTCACACATTCAGCAGTAAAAGTCCAGTGGTACTGCAATATTACAAAGTTCACACATTCTGCAGTATCAGTCCAGTGGTGCTGTGTCCTGTGCTCTGTCCTGCTGAGTTCAGTAGTGCTGCTGGGTCCTGTGCTGTGTCCTGTTCAGTCCAGTGGTGCTGTGTCCTGTGCTCTGTGCTTCTAAGGGCATAGTTATTTCCCCAATATTCCCAAGTGTTTAAAAAAATAAAAACAAGTTTTTTTAAAAAAATACAAAAAACTAATTAAATTTTTTTTTAATTACAACAAAATTTGCACAACCAATCCTGCAGTATAAGCCCATTGGTACTGCAATATTACCAAGTTCACACATTCTGCAGTATCAATCCAGTGGTGCTGTGTCCTGTGCTCTGTCCTGCTGAGTTCAGTAGTGCTGCTGGGTCCTGTGCTGGGTCCTGTTCAGTCCAGTGGTGCTGTGTCCTGTGCTCTGTGCTTCTAAGGGCATAGTTATTTCCCCATTATTCCCAAGTTTTTAAAAAATAAAAAAAAAGTTATAAAAAAAATAAAAATAAAAAATTTCAAAAAAAAATAATTATAACCAAATTTGCAAAACCAATCCTGCAGTATAAGTCCATTGGTACTGCAATATTACCAAGTTCACACATTCTGCGGTATCTTGTGCTACATATAATGGAGACCAAAAATTTGGAGGATAAAGTAGGGAAAGATCAAGACCCACTTCCTCCTAATGCTGAAGCTGCTGCCACTAGTCATGACATAGATGATAAAATGCCATCAACCTTCGTCTTCCAAGCCCGATGCTCAATCTCGTAGTACAGGGCATGTAAAATCCAAAAAGCCCAAGTTAAGAAAAAGTAGCAAAAAGAGAAACTTAAAATCATCTGCGGAGAAACGTAAAGTTGCCAATATGCCATTTACGACACGGAGTGGCAAGGAACGGCTTAGGCCCTGGCCCGTGTTCATGACTAGTAGTTCAGCTTCACCCACGGATCTTAGCCCTCCTCCTCCTCCCCCCCCTACAAAAAATTGAAGAGAGTTATGCTGTCAGCAACAAAACAGCAAACAACTCTGCCTTCTAAAGAGAAATTATCACAAATCCCCAAGGCGAGTCCAAGGGTGTTGGTGGTTGTCAAGCCTGACCTTCCCATCACTGTACGGGAAGAGGTGGCTCGGGAGGAGCCTATTGATGATGTAGCTGGCGCTGTGGAGGAACTTGATGATGAGGATGGTGATGTGGTTATTGTAAATGAGGCACCAGGGGGGAAACAGCTGATGTCCATGGGATGAAAAAGCCCATCGTCATGCCTGGTCAGAAGACCAAAAAATGCACCTCTTCGGTCTGGAGTTATTTTTATCCAAATCCAGACAACCAATGTATGGCCATATGTAGCTTATGTAAAGCTCAAATAAGCAGGGGTAAGGATCTTGCCCATCTAGGAACATCCTCCCTTATACGTCACCTGAATAACCTTCATAGTTCAGTGGTTAGTTCAGGAACTGGGGCTAGGACCCTCATCAGTACAGGGACACCTAAATCCCGTGGTCCAGTTGGATACACATCAGCAACACCCTCCTCGTCAACTTCCTCCACGATCTCCATCAGATTCAGTCCTGCAGCCCAAGTCAGCAGCCAGACTGAGTCCTCCTCAATACGGGATTCATCCGAGGAATCCTGCAGCGGTACGCCTACTACTGCCACTGCTGCTGTTGCTGCTGTTAGTTGGTCATCTTCCCAGAGGGGAAGTCGTAAGACCGCTAAGTCTTTCACAAAACAATTGACCGTCCAACAGTCGTTTGCCATGACCACAAAATACGATAGTAGTCACCCTATTGCAAAGCGTATAACTGCGGCTGTAACTGCAATGTTGGTGTTAGACGTGCGCCCGGTGTCCGCCATCAGTGGAGTGGGATTTAGAGGGTTAATGGAGGTATTGTGTCCCCGGTACCAAATCCCGTCGAGATTCCACTTCACTAGGCAGGCGATACCAAAAATGTACAGAGAAGTACGATCAAGTGTCCTCAGTGCTCTAAAAAATGCGGTTGTACCCACTGTCCACTTAACCACGGACATGTGGACAAGTGATTCTGGGCAAACGAAGGACTATATGACTGTGACAGCCCACTGGGTAGATGCATCCCCTTCCGCAGCAAAAGCAACAGCTGCATCAGTAGCAGAATCTACAAAATGGCTGCTCGTGCAAAGGCAGGCAACATTGTGTATTACAGGCTTTAATAAGAGGCACAACGCTGACAACATATTAGAGAAACTAAGGGAAATTATCTCCCAGTGGCTTACCCCACTTAGACTCTCATGGGGATTTGTGGTGTCAGACAATGCCAGTAACATTGTGCGGGCATTAAATATGGGCAATTTCCAGCACGTCCCATGTTTTGCCCACACCATTAATTTGGTGGTGCAGCATTACCTCAAGAGTGACAGGGGTGTGCAGGAGATGCTTGCGGTGGCGCGCAAAATTGCTGAACACTTTCGGCATTCAGCCAGTGCCTACCGCAGACTAGAGGCACATCAAAAAAGCATGAACCTGCCCTGCCATCACCTCAAACAAGAGGTTGTGACGCGCTGGAACTCCACTCTCTATATGCTGCAGAGGATGGAGGAGCAGCAAAAGGCCATTCAGGCCTACACAGCCACCTACGACATAGGCAAAGGAGTGAGGATGCGCCTGAGTCAAGCGCAGTGGAGACTGATTTCCGTGTTGTGCAAGATTCTGCAGCCATTTGAACTTGCCACACGAGAAGTCAGTTCCGACACTGCCAGCTTGAGTCAGGTCATTCCCCTGATCAGGCTGTTGCAGAAGCAGCTGGAGAAAGTAAGGGAGGAGCTGGTAAGCCATTGCGATTACACCAAGCATGTAGCTCTTGTGGATGTAGCCCTTCGTACGCTTTGCCAGGATCCGAGGGTGGTCACTCTTTTAAAGTCAGAGGAATACATTCTGGCCACCGTGCTCGATCCTCAGTTTAAAGCGTATGTTGTGTCTCTGTTTCCGGCGGACACAAGTCTACAGCAGTGCAAAGACCTGCTGGTCAGGAGATTGTCCTCTGAAGAGGACCGTGACATGCCAACAGCTCCACCATCATTTTCTTCCACATCTATGGCTGCGAGGAAAAAGCTCAGTTTTCCTAAAAGAGCCGCTGGCGGGAATGCTGATAACATCTGGTCCGGACTGAAGGACCTGCCAACCATTGCAGACATGTCTACTCTCGCTGCATTGGATGCTGTCACAATTGAAAAAATTGTGGAGGATTACTTTGCTGACACCATCCAAGTAGACATGTCAGACAGTCCATATTGTTACTGGCAGGAAAAAAAGGCAGTTTGGAAGCCCCTGTACAAACTGGCTCTATTTTACCTGAGTTGTCCCCCCTCCAGTGTGTACTCGGAAAGAGTTTTTAGTGCAGCGGGGAACCTGGTCAGTGAGCGGCGAAGGAGGTTTCTTCCTCATAACGTTGAAAAAATGATGTTTATAAAAATGAATAATCAATTCCTCAATGAAGTACAGCACTGCCCTCCAGATAGTACAGAGGGACCTGTGGTTGTGGAGTCCAGCGGGGACGAATTGATAATGTGTGATGAGGAGGAAGTAAACACTGTAGGGGGAGAGGAATCAGAGGTTGAGGATGAGGACGACATCTTGCCTCAGTAGAGCCTGTTTAGTCTGTACAGGGAGAGATGAATAGCTTTTTTGGTGTGGGGGCCCAAACAAACCAATCAATTCAGCCAAAGTTGTTTGGTAGGCCCTGTCGCTGAAATGATTGGTTTGTTAAAGTGTGCATGTCCTATTTCAACAACATAAGGGTGGGTGGGAGGGCCCAAGGACAATTCCATCTTGGAACTTTTTTTTTTGCATTATATGACCAATCAACAGTCGTTTGCCATGTTCAAAAAGTAAAACCAAATTTAAACAAATTCAAGAAATTAAACCAAAAGTAAAATGCCCTGTCATAATTTAAAACAAGAGGTATTGACGTGCTCTAAAACTACTGTATTGTTGTTTATATTTTATAAACACTACACTTGAAAGCTTGAGTCTTTCAATGAAAAAATAACTCTCCATTGCACGAATATTTGCAACAGGGACAATTTTAGGGTTAAGAAAGTCAACAAATAACACTTCGACGCTGTCTGTCTTTATAAACACTACACTTGGAAGTTGGAGGAGGTATTGTGGCCCCGGCACCAAATTTACTACCGGGGCCACTCCACTGTGCAGTCCATATTTAGGTGTATCAGATATTAAACAACGGTGACAGTTGATGCCCAATTTTTTAATTATATTGTTGGCGCTGTAAAAAATTGTGTTCCGGGCACACCACACTACGCAGTCCATACCCTTTTTCGGTGGAATTCTGACCCGTGGAGGGTTTTTTAATTATATTGTGGCCTCTGTACCAAATTGTGTACCGGGGCCACCACACTACGCAGTCAAGAAAGATAGATGCGTATAATAGATAAAGTACATTCAGTGTTGTGGGGCAAATCGAAAAATATTCAAAATGCACTGTCATTATCAAAAACAAGAGGTTTTCACACGCTGAAACTCCAACGTGTATATGATGGAGAGGATGGAGGAGCAGCCGTATGTGCAGTGTAATGCAGACCTGTTGAAGGTTTTCTATATATTTTTTATTGTGGTGCCCAGTGCCCACTACTCTACGCAGTCCAGATACTATTTTTGGGTGTAATGCAGACCTGTTAAAGGTTTTCTATATATTTTATTGTGGTGCCCAGTGCCCACTACTCTACGCAGTCCAGATACTATTTTTGGGTGTAATTCAGACCTGTTGAAGGTTTTTCATATATTATATTGTGGTGGCCAGTGGCCAGTCCTCTACGCAGTCCAGATACTATTTTTGGGTGTAATGCAGACCTGTTGAAGGTTTTCTATATATTTTATTGTGGTGCCCAGTGCCCACTACTCTACACAGTAAAGATACTATTTTTGGGTGTAATGCAGACCTGTTGAAGGTTTTCTATATATTATATTGTGGTGGCCAGTGGCCAGTCCTCTACGCAGTCCAGATACTATTTTTGGGTGTAATGCAGACCTGTTGAAGGTTTTCTATATATTATATTGTGGTGGCCAGTGGCCAGTCCTCTACGCAGTCCAGATACTATTTTTGGGTGTAATTCAGACCTGTTGAAGGTTTTCTGTATATTTTATTGTGGTGCCAGTGCCCACTACTCTACGCAGTCCAGATACTATTTTTGGGTGTAATGCAGACCTGTTGAAGGTTTTCTATATATTATATTGTGGTGGCCAGTGGCCAGTCCTCTACGCAGTCCAGATACTATTTTTGGATGTAATTCAGACCTGTTGAAGGTTTTCTATATATTTTTTATTGTGGTGCCCAGTGCCCACTACTCTACGCAGTCCAGATACTATTTTTGGGTGTAATGCAGACCTGTTGAAGGTTTTCTATATATTATATTGTGGTGGCCAGTGGCCAGTCCTCTACGCAGTCCAGATACTATTTTTGGGTGTAATTCAGACCTGTTGAAGGTTTTCAATATATTTTTTATTGTGGTGCCCAGTGTCCACTACTCTACGCAGTCCAGATACTATTTTTGGGTGTAATTCAGACCAGTTGATGGGTTTTTAATTATATTGTGGGGAACACTCCTCTACGCAGTCCAGAAGGATACCTCGTTGCAACGTTTTGTACTAAAAAAAAAAAAATATTGTGAGGTGTTAGGTGTTCAGAATAGCCTTTAAATTAGTGGAAATGATTGTTATTGAATGTTATTGAGGTTAATAATAGCGTAGGAGTGAAAATAAGCCCAAAAACTTGATTTTTACACTTTTTAGTTTTTTTTCAAAAAAAATCCGAATCCAAAACCTTAAATCCGAACCAAAACCTTTCGGCAGGTGTTTTGCGAAACAAATCCGAACCCAAAACATTGTGAAAATCCGGATCCAAAACACAAAACACGAGACCTCAAAAGTCGCCGGTGCACATCCCTAATATGCATGTCATTAGCTAACACAGAACAAGTGTACACAAGTAAGATTAACTATATAAACGCATTATATGTACAATACGCATTAAAAGTATCCTGTTTATATAATGTATTAAAAGATGTTTAAAATATTTTTATTAATGATTATACTGCTAAGAGTTGTTTTATAACTTATATTTTGTTCATGTGTTATGATGTGACTTTTTAGTGAACAGATGCTTGTGTGTGTAGTGCAGTCTGTTGTGTGTATCCACATACGGCAAATGTATTCTCTAGACCTTATAAGTTAGGATTTATTGTAGAGGAGTACTTAAAATGAAAAAATTCATTATAATCAAGTTCTGTAATCATAACATAATGGGAATTGTAGTGCTTCAATATCTGCTGAGTATTGCATGTGTTGTGCTTTGATTCAGCAAAGCATCCCTGGAAATGATTTCATAATGTCGGCAACTATACATGTATTTCCAAGTAATGTCAAATAGTTGTTACATGGGACTACATTACATGCACTAATCAGATCATTTTTTTGCAGGCACTATGTAAACAGTGGCAGCCACAGTGTTCCCTTATTTCAAGGTCTTCCTAATGCTGTAAGTATTTTCTATTTTATAGTTGTCTTCTCAATGATATTTGACTGTTTTTTATTTTATGAGTAAGGTATTGAATTATATATATGCAGCACTATTCCTAGCCGTTCATTGCCAAAAACCTTCACATATGTCTCACATGCAGCTTTCCATACAAACTTGTGAGACTCCATGATGGAGTGGCCAGTGGAAAATCTGTCCGATGTTACAGAGAAAATGACAACCTGATTATGCTATAACTTACCTGCCAACATTTTGGGCTAGATTTACTAAGCTGCGGGTTTGAAAAAGTGGGGATGTTGCCTATAGCAACCAATCAGATTCTAGCTTTCATTTATTTAGTACCTTCTACAAAATGATAGCTAGAATCTGATTGGTTGCTATAGACAACATCCCCACTTTTTCAAACCCGCAGCTTAGTAAATCTAGCCCTTTGACTTGCATTGAGACAAAATAAGCCCCAATCTGGTCAAACCCCACATGATCCACCCAGAAATGCCCACTGTACAATATGTTTGTTCATCCCTTCCCTCTCTCGTTCCGTTGCTCAAGTCGTAGGCAGTCGTGTCATCTGTGTTTGGTCATGAATTGCATGCATTACGTTCATTGGCATAAGGTTCGTTCCTGAGCATGCACAGAGCTATTTCACGCAAGATACGCTACGCAAATGGACATACGTTTGAACATGAATCAGGCACTATACTGTATGTGGAAATAATTTTATCTGTCTACATACTTTTGTTTGATTGTCAGTTCTCCTTGTACACTCTCTTTCAAAAACATCTTAGCCATTAATTTAGCTTTGATTATCACCTGTAGGTGGATGATATCTTCCTTAACTTTTTATATATCTATCCCACAGGTCAGATTAATTTGTTATATGTTCTAAAAAGAGAGCTCTAAGGACTCGCCAGTGGTCTAATATATTAGATGTTAACATTTTTGATGATAATTTTCTCTGAGAATAATAACAGCTTAGTTTTTTTATTTAGAAAGAAAAGCTTCTCCAAATATACATTTTAAAGGGCCTTTGCCTAGGTCTGTCCAACTTTCTTCTTATTAATAATCTTCAGCTGCTGCACGTCCATAAACAGGACCACCAAGAGGAATTTGGGGCCCAAGTACAGCAACTTCTTGGAGCCCCCTCCATAGATGATTAGGACAGTAAGCGGCATGGCCTCACCTTGTTGGGGTGTGACCATGCTTTAGAGGGGCTGCGCCTCTTTGGGGTCATTCCTAGTGTGTGAGAAGTGCTAGACCGTCCCCCTCCCCCTTACAAATTAAACCTTGCATTGCTGCGTGCACCATTTGCACCCACCCCCCTCTCTGCCCTCCTGATACAGTTCCCTGGCTCTGCCCTCTGTCGCTGTCACTCAGACCACTGTGAATCACATTTATCAACCGACCAATGCATTCAGCTTTCCCAGAGATAGACTGTACAAGCAGACAACCCTACTCACATGTAGCCACATGTGACATGTAACATTAAGACAAGAGACCATCTTTTCTCATGTGGATATATGGGGAAGGAGTGTAATAATAAAGCAGGAGAAAAAACATCAGCTCTAAATCACCACGACTACCAGATCTAAACCACCACGACCACGTATCAGTCAGATAAAGTCTGAACACCCAATAACTCACTTATTTTCTATTCTTATATTTGGGCTTATATGAATCTTTTCACACCTAAAATTTATCTGCTGATAAATGTCATTCACCTGGGACAACACGGCAGCACTCTGTTTATTCCCGCCAAATTGTTTGGTGCAAATTTCACATTGTGGCTCACTATCAGTCCAAAACTAAAACAGATCACTAATTCCAGAGGTTGGAGCTTCATAATTAAACAGGCCAATTGGGATCACATGCTTCTCGATTGCCAAAACAATTAGATACATCAAGCAGCACTTAATATGCAGCAATACTGGTCCGAAGCAGTAAGGGTTAATTTATTGCTCTGCTGAACCTGTCTCAGGGAATGTGAGTATTGGACTTTCAGTAATATTTAGTACAAATAAATAAAAAAAATAGTTACAAATATATTAAAAATACTGGTGACTTTTAGAAAAAAAATATATATATATATATATATATATATATATATTTCTGCTCTAATAAATCTGTTTCTGTTTTTGTAAAATGTTGTAACACTTTTCTTTGAAGTGTTTCGTATAACTAAGTACGACAAGAGTATACACAAGAAATGAAGTATAATTAAAAGGCGATTATCGCCAATAAAATATCATTCTCATCGCTTGGTTTTAAATAGGCTCCTAAATAACCTAAACAGTCACACGGTTTAAATAAAAAAAAAGAAAATTTGAGTAATCCTCCTGTAATCTCATTACCCTTTTCATATCTTGAAGCTTCCATTGAGATTTAATAGGATTACTGTGTTATGTCAGATATACATAAACTGTTTATTAAGCAACATGTTTTCTTTTCGCTCACTTATGCTCATGATGAGTCCTTACAATGTGTGTGTGTACAGGTTGGTTTACAGAATGTGTTTTAGTATAATTTCCAATTAATCTGTTCAATAACTGAATTGCATTGTATATTTCTGGATTATGTTGAGAAGTGCACTCTTGAAAACCACACAGATATAGAGGATGGGAATAGCATTTAATGCTACCAGTTGGGTAATTACCAGATTAAAGTAATGCAGTTGTGTTTATTTAAAATAATTTTATAATCGGCCAGGAAGCAAACTTTTTAGAAATTCAGAGATTAAAATGTCCTTATGTAAGATTTCAATTACCATTATTGACCATTCTTAACCACATTCCCAGAGGTTTCAGTAGCCATTATCATTAGCATGTAGCTTGAATAAATTACTTTTACAAACTGAAAAGAAGAAGCACAGTCAGTTGTAAAAATCTCACTTTTTCACATAGTGCTAGAATGTTATGTTGATAGGACTGTCATAGTTCTGAATTTAAGTTACTTTTGCTTATGTATTGTTCTTTGGTCAATGGATATATACAAATATACATGCAATTATGAACATGAAAATAGTCTATATAAATCAAATGCACCAGGGCTCTTAACAGTAAATAAGAAGGGTTATTACATGTGAAAAATGAACAGTACAAAAGTACAATTCAAATGCCAATATACTGTAAAACACAAGTATAGAGGATAGCAATTAAATATGTGCCTAGATGATTTAATAAAGAAACTCACCAAAAATGTAAAATGTAGTTGTGGGTAAACATCGCTTCGGTATTAGTGGCGCTATATAAATAGATGATGATAATGATCACTGAGTTAACATTAAATTGTGCATTTACTTACATCTGATGCACTTTTGCCAGGTCGCCCCGAAGACCCCAAAGGATCCCCACTTCTGTTCTGTACACAAGTCCCATTCGCCTGATTCAAAGCAACTGTGGCGGTCCTTCTCTGTGTCTCTATGTTCCACTCACATGCACTGGAAAGTACACTCAGTACATCAACAAACTCCCCTGTTTGTATGAATCAGATGAATCAGGCAAGTGCGACTTTTAATAGAATTTTATATAAAAATGCAACTTTAGTTGTGAGATCCATTGGCTCAATCAAAGTAGGGCATAAGTAAAACATGCTGCATCAATAATCATTTGAATCAGATTACCATATATAGGTATAAATATATATATATATATATATATATATATATATATATATATATATATATACACACCTATGTATAGTTTATTTTCCTAATTTCTATGCTTTTAAGAAGAGCATAAGGAGAAATCCTTACATAATCCACTGCCCCTGGCATTTGAGTTCCGTTGCACAGTTCCAGATGACCCTCATATGTTTAGTAGGACTTTTCTTCCTAAACATGAAAAGTGTCCTCCCTCTGCAAGTATAGTTATCAATATCAGGGTTTTATGAATCATCTAAATCATATTGCACAAAGATCCAAGGGTTCATGTACTCAAGCTATCCTGCCTTCAAGCACTATGACATGGATCAGCCTTCTGTCAAGCTAATTAGGGATTTCACAGCCTGTGTTTGCACTCCAACACAAATTAAACAAAATAAACTATAGGGAGTTTCATTATAGAAAAAGCAGACGGGAAACAAACTACCAAAATATTGTTTTTGAAGCATGATGGGAACCGTATATACAAATAAAATAACCTTAACTGTTATTATTATTATTGGAATTAACATTTATTTATATAGCGCCAGCATATTCAGTAGCCCTTTACAATAAGGAACAACACAGTAATAATACTTGTGGGTGCAGCCTGAAAAAAGTCCTGTAACCCGGAATGGGAGCAGGTAATGTGTGGATGAGAGACGCAGATCTTGTGAAGAACGGAGAATGTTAATGAAGAATGTTGCTGAAATGGCGTAATACTGAAAAAAATGACTTAGTTGGAATTAAAAACAATATTTCAGATTTCATCATGATAAATAATGCACACTTCACTACAACGTAATTAAATGCAAGCACCAGGAGGTGGAGTGTGGCACAATGTTAGCTAGTGGAATATATGCAGTCATAATTAATTGAGGGCGAATGGCATGCTCCCCTTGGAGTCTGGGAGACTCACAATCATTCGGGAAGAGTGGGCAAGTATGCTTTATTGCCCTCTGATATTACAAAGGTATTAACTAAATAACTCTATATTGTAGGTTAATATGTATTTATGTTCTAAAATATATCTGTATATGTAGAGTGTGTCATTTTAACTTAATATACTAGTGGACCCTGTATATCCCAGTCTGACAAGGGATGCAGATCAATCTTGCAATAATAAATAAGATATAAATATTAATAATAGTTATTGCCTATGAAATTAGCTGCCCATTAAAGATTTCTGTGATTTTCAATTTGCTGTTTTCAACTTCAAACCATTCAGTGTCTGAATAAATGCTACTTTTAGAATTTAAGGTTTGGAATGCAATATAATCATTCTACCCCAATTGTATTTTTAAGATAACAGGGTGTAGATTTAATTTCACCCAACTGGTTTTATATTGCACCAATTATCCAAGTAGTGGGCTGTGTAACATGGATCAGAATATGTTGTCTTGTTCACTTGCTTAGTCCTACAATGACTGAGTTTGAAACCTTTTATTGAATGCTTAGGGGGTACCAAAGTTCCCAAGTATTGGTTGTAATGTTCGTTTTGTTGCTACCAATAAGTATTGGCCAATATGATTATTGTGGTTCCAATTGACAAAGAGATTCAGGAAGAGAGAACTTTACACTGGCCCATAGACTTGCTTATACGCAGCTTGAATTAACATAAACAGTGATGATGGCACAAATATACACATATAACACTAAGAGAGGTCTTCATTGGTCCAGGGTTAGCGATGTTCCAGTAGACTGCTGGTCATAGGTCAGTTCATTTGATCTCTTCTCCAAAGGTGGGGGCAATTGACTCCAACTATTGCCTACGTGTCTTACCGCCGAAAAAACAGTTTAAACTGATTCAAAAGCAAAGTACTTTTGAGTATAATCTCCTACCATTTATAACTTGCGATCGCAATATGCAGTAGTTTTATTGACACCGGACTTCAGCTAGTAAACACACATTTCTGGTTCAGGTCCACATTTCTGTGGACCTGAACCATAATTACCATTACTGTAGTATTATTTATGTATAAATAATCTCTAATACATTTTACCAATAAATAAATGTGTATTGGAACCTTAATAAATGATACTATTTCCAAGTGTAAGTGTGAATGTAAATGTTTGTGTTATGAATCCATGCGATTGCGTCATTACATGTGGCATACTAACTGCAATTACATGGTAAAACAATATTAATCAATTTAGCTTACTTCATCCAATTATTTGACTTCCACATGGTAGATAAGGTTATTCCAGAGTCTAAAAGTGCCTACAAAAGGGCAAAATCTGCCAATCAATGCCCATCACCAACAGTCAATAATAACCCCACAGCATCCCATAGTCCCTTTTATGGCAACCACTATATTTCAAATAGCAATATTCTCTGGCCAGGCTAATTAGTAGAAAACAGTTTTCAGGCCAAGTTGTAGTTTTCCAGTGGTCCTGATGCAGTTGCCAGGCAACTGCAAGGGAGTTTTACCAGTCCGCTAAGAGTACCCAGAGCCCCGGCTAAGCTGTTATTTCTATACGTTATATGGCATTCATATCTATGGCCAAGTTGATCAAATTCTCTCCTGGCAAGCTGTTAGTTGTCCTGAGGCAGTTACTGTAGAAACAAAGCACTCCGGTTTCCCGGATCTGTCTGAATGCCACCCGTGGCCAAGCTGTTAGTTCTATTCTTGAAACCGTCCAGCAGAGGCAATTTTGATTGGAGTTGAGACTAAGCTGGAACAAGCTGTTTGTTACTGAATGGAGCAAAATTTGAATCCCCAGCAATAGCCATCTTTTTGTGCTAACTCAAGTAAATACCATTAAAATGCAAAACTATGTTTATGTAGGGGCATAAGAAAACATCGCCTAGCAAAGTTTTAGGGAGTGTAGTGCAGGGGCCTTCTCGGCGTATACTTGGGTACCACACATGTGTAGCAATGTCCCATTTGTTTGGTGTGTGTGTGTGTGGAGGAGGGGATGTGATCAGCATTCCTGGGTCCCCACTCCCTCCTTGCCCTGTAGCAGCCGAACTCCTTCAATGGCGGTTCTGCATTTTTCTGTGTTTGTAAATGACCCTATCTAACACACAGTAGACTAATCTTGGGCTTCTAATATGCGAGACTCTTCAAATGCATTAGGAGCAGTGCAAATCATGGAGCTGCTGTTATGCAATCACTGTTTGCAATGCTCCTCATTGTTGTTTAGCTATATTGCACGAGGGCTGGGAGGGAAGAGTAGAAACAAGTAAAAGAAATTCTAATTTTCATCAATAAGCCTACTAGATTTAAATTCCTGAAACATGCATTTTTCATTTACACTGCTTCCTTATTTCTTGCTGAAATTTGTATCTTGAAATATATTATACTGGATTAACAAACACTATGAATGTAAATATTGGCTCTACATTTTAAGAAAAAAACTATATTTTGCTTTGCATTAAAAACAAATTTCTTGTTTGACCTCTATTTCTTCCTGGTTGTGAAAAAAGATAAGTGCTGCATTGATGAGCTAAAAAACAAAGCCATCTGACAGAAGCTTCCCTTCAGCCTGTTTATATCTTCCTCTGTCTCCACTCTGTGACGTGAATCACCATGACAAGGCTGTATCCAGAAAATCTTGTAAAATATCCCTGCTTCTGACCAGTCATCCACAATGCTAAGCCAATTGCTAACACATTTCACACGTGGCTTTGTATTTCATGCGCATACTTAGTGTTATGCTGATTGAATGAAAATTATTATTTGCACTAAACTGGCGGGAATGAACCACTAACCAACACTTTAATTCATAGGGTTTCATCCATCTTAAACAATACAAGAAAGCCATTGGCAATATCTTGCCAGTGAGTCAGAGCTCCCTTAGTGCTAATGTCGTATGCTGGTGGCATCTGTGACTTGTAGCGTACGTCATCAGCTTTGTAATGGCAATTATTTATGCTTTCTGTAAAAATAAATAACTCCTTGCTTTTTAAGCTAACGGGTTTCTGTGCTGTTCAACAGTCCTGTCTTTTTTAAATCATGTAGTTAAAGGATTGTTGTAGCTATTGCTGAACAGATTAAATCCTAGGAAAAAGGATACGTTCTTACCATTCCAGGTAACATGTGACTTCACAGCCTTTTGTACAGGAAGGTGAATGATATGATCAAAACTTTTGCAAAAAAGGTTGTTAGCCCCTTACATCCAAGAATGTCAGCGATTCCCTTTTCTTTGTAACATTTATTTTTGTCTTTCTTCTAATTTTCATTCACATTAGATGCTTATTAAACCATACACTATTCTACAGTGATGTTATACAGTCTGTAAATAACATCACTTATCATATCTCATCATCATAATAATCTCTTTATCAACATTAATCTCCGCCAGTAATTAACCCCTAACAATACAGATAAACCCCCCTTATAAGAATTAACTACTATATCAACCTCCTAATTAATGAACCCCTCCTTATAATCATTAAATCCTTTAGCCTCATTGTAACAACCTGTTCAACATCATTAACCCCTTTATAATCATTAATGCCCTCTAACCCCATAATTAATTAACCCTAACATCATTAAGAAAAACCCTTTTATATTCATAAACTCCCTTAAACATTACCTCCCTCAGCCTCATCAGAAGTACCCCATTAAGATCATTAACCCCCTTACCCTCATAATTAACTACTAATCATTATGTCTGCAACATCAACTCCCCACCAATTATATTATATCCTCCCTCCATCCCCAGTTACATGCCGCTGCTCCATTCTCCCTATAATAGTCAGATCATGTCAGTTCCCCTCTATGTGCATTCTCTCACACAGCGCACCCTGCAGGCCTGAGTTTATACAGCTGCCTGTCAGCGTGAGCAACCAACAAAGGAGAGCTAGGAGCAATGCCCTCCGTTCACCTTGCGCTTTATGCCCCTTGCATTCTGCATGGATCACTTAATCTGGAGCATTTTCTTTGCCCCCAAAATTCTGGCACCCTAGGCAGCTGCTTAAAGCTGCCTAATGGTAGCGCTGGGCATGCTCAGTGCTAATAAGAACCTTGAAAATCTGACTCCCAGTCTGAGACTCTCTGCTTCCCTCTATTCCCTTCCTAACATCATGACACATCCCCTAATCACAGTGATACAGAAAGTTGTACTGCCGCTATTTAAGAATACTTATCTTCAAGATTGAAGACTATTGTTTCATGTGGATTCAGTGATTAGAATTTCAGGAAACTGAGAAATACTCTACCTAATCTAGATAACTCACCCACGAGGACCTTCATTTAGCAAAAGCACATTATTATTCAACTCTAATTCATATGTTTGCCACCATTGAAGACTTGGATCCTGATCCCCTCCTTTCCCTGCCACTTTTTTTTCTCTGTCCTTTGAGCTTTCCCAACCCCTCCCTTCTCCCACATGTTTCGCTTTTGTTAGGTTATACTTTTCCCTCTTTATTATTATTATCGTAGATTTGTAAGGCGCAACAGTGCTCTGCAGCGGTGTACAGTAGGAAACTCAGTGCATAGATAAAACAGGGACATACAAGGTAGATAAAATAAACGCAGGCATGAAAACAAAAGGTATAAAGGACCCTGCTCATTAGAGACCTTGCATTCTAAATGGAAGAGGGCACAGCTGAAACAAGAGGAGCAAATGTGGTTCAGAGTGAATATTGGGACATTTGTGAGGGTGTATTAGTATGAATAGTGTTGTCGAGGATAAGGTCACCTCTAAAAATCAGATGGGTTTTCAAAGAGCATCTAAAGATTTGAAGGCTGTGGGAAAGTCTGATTGAGCGTGTTAGGGAATTCCATAAGTGGGGACCAGTAAAGGAGAAATCTTGTAGGTTGGTGTGAGAGGTGGTTACCAGAGACGAAACAGGGCATAGGTCAGTGGTAGGTCTAAGAGGACAGGAGGGAGAGTATTTTAATATGAGATTTGAGATGTGTGCAGGGGTAGTGTTGTTGAGAGCTTTGTAAGTGTGAGTAATTTGAATTTGTTCTGGAGGACACAGGGAGCCAGCGTAGGGAAGTAGCAGCAGATGTGGAGTGGTGAGAGAGGTAGATCAGTTTTGCAGCAGCATTTAGGATGGATTGAAGTGTGGATATATGGGTGTCAGGAATGCCAGATAGCAGGAAGATGATGAGAGATTGGATAAGAGTTTTGGTAGCATGTTTAGCATGAAAAGGGCGTATTCTGGTAATGTTTTTAAGGTGGAGTCTACAGGACTGGGAGAGAATCTGGATGTGAGGAATAAAGCAGAGGGTGGAGTCAAGTGTGACAAAAAGGCAGTGGGCTTGGGAGACTGAGGAAATTGTGGTGTTATTGACAGTGAGGGAGATTTGAGGGCAGGTGGTGACTCTGGCAGGATGGAAGATAAGCATCTCTGTTTTGGACATGTTGAGCTTTAGGTAATGTTGTGGAGATAGCAGAAAGATAGCTGGTTACATGAGATAGTACAAAAGGAGAGAGGTCAGGGGAAGAGACATAGATTTTGGTGGTATTGGACACCGAATGGGCGAATTAATGCCCCAAGAGAAAAAGTGTACAATGAAAAAAGTAAAGGACCAAGAAAAGAGGCTTGTGGGACCCCAACAGATAGTGGGAGTAGAGGGGAGGATGTGCCAAAGGTAGAAGCACTTAAAGAGTGGTTCGATAGGTAGGAAGTGAACTAGGAAAGAACCGTGTCACAAAGGCCAATGGAGTAAAGGGTGTGTAGGAGAAGAGGGTGATCAACAGTGTCAAAATCAGAAGAGATGTTCAGGAGAATGAGTATGGAGAAATGACCCTTGGACTTTGCAGTAAGAAGATTATTGATCACTTTTGTATGAGCAGTTTCAGTGAAATGTTGGGGGCGGAAGCCTGATTGCAGAGAGTCAAGAATGGAATGAGAGGAGAGAAAATGAGACAGGCGATGCTACAATAATCGCTCAAGTAGTTTGGAGGCAAAGGGGAGGAGAGAAATAGGGCGGTAGTAAGAGAGAAAGGCTGGATTGAGAGATGATTTCTTTAGAATTGGTGAGATGAGCGCATGTTTAAAGGAGGATGGAAGTGTGCCAGTGGAGAGAGGCAGGTTGAAGAGGTGAGATAGAGGTGGGTATGCAGTGAAGAAGAGGGAGCGGAGAAGTTGGGAGGGAATAGGGTCGAGGGGACAGGTGAGAGAGATGATGAGATGAGTACAGAGACCTTGGGCCTGAGTCATTAAGGAAAGTAAGGCAAATAAAAAGAGTACATGTGCTCTGGGACAAACTATGTTACAATGCAAGGGGTACAAATTAGTTTATTATTTTACACATAAGTTAAATGCTGGCTGCTTTTTCATGTAGCACACAAATATTTGATAGCTTTATTTTTACACTGAAATTTAAAGTTGATCTAGGACATGCCCTACCCTAACTATAAATCTGTCCCCACATTTTAAATTTACCTCCCCCTCCAATGCAACATGGTTTTGCCCATGTTCAAAGTTACTCATTTTTTATGCTTTGCTCTCCTTAATGGCTCAGGCCCTTTGTCTTCAGTTATTGGAGTGAATGAATTAAGGGTGGATTGGGGAGTGTAGGTAAAGATGGGTGGAGTGGGTGGAATTTAGCATGAGGAAATATCTTGTTGAATGGTGTAGATTTTGTCTTTGAAATAGGTGACAATCATGGGCTGTGAGGGAGAAAGAGGGAGGAGGTGCAGATGGGCAGAGAAGTGACTTGAAGGTGGCAAAAAGGCGACATGAGTTAGAAGACTTGGTGGATATTAGAGATTTGAAGAATATTTGTTTGCAATTGAAAGGTCAGTGCTGTAAGATGAAATGATGGATTTATATTGGAGTAAATCGGGATAGGAAAGAGATTTCCTTCAGTGGCGCTCTGCAGTGCGGGAGCACTTTTGCAGGTAGCGGGTCTGTTTGGTGTGCCATGGTTGGAGTTTGGATCGTCAGAGACTATATGTAGTAGCTGGAGCTGCATTGTCTAGGGTTGAAGCAAGTGTTTTGTTATAGAAAGAGGCAGCCTGATTAGGACACAACAATGCAGTCTTTGGAAAAAATAGTTGTTTTAGTGAAAATGAAAAGTGGATTAGGTTAAAAGTACTTAGGTTTTGTTGTGTACATGTGGATTTGAATGCAGGGAAAGGGAAGGAGGTTGTGGTCAGAGAGTGGGAAGATTAAATTGGAGAAACTAGAACTGGAGCAGTAGCAAGAGAAAACAAGGTCAAGGGAGTGCCCATCACAATAGGTGGGAGATGAGGTCCATTGGGAGAGACCAAAGGAGGAAGTAAGTGGAAAAACTTTAGTGGCAGAAGAGACAGTAAGATTATCAATGGAAATGTTAAAATCGCCTCGTATGAGCGAGTGAGCCTGGCTGCAAAATTGTCAAGGAATTGGGAAAGTGGACCTGGGGGGTGATAAATGACAGCAACACGAAGGTGGAGAGGATAAAATGGACGGATAGTGTGAATTTCAACGGAAGAGTGTTAGAGGAGGGTTCAGAGAGTATGACTTGGAAAGTGCAGCTTGGAGAAAGTAGAATACCTACTCCACCACCTCATTTGCTTCCGGGTCTGGGAGTGTGGTTGAGGGAGAGTCCCCAATAGTAGAGAGCTGCAGAGGATGTAGTGTCAGAGGAGGTGAGCCAAGTTTCTGTAATGGCAAGGAGGTTGAGGGATTTAGAAATGAATAGATCATAAATGGATGTAAGTTTGTTTCAAACAGGTCTAGTGTTCCATAGTGCACAGGAGAAGGGAAGAGAGGGTAGTGGAGATATGTGAATAAGGTTGGCGGGCTTGGAAGTACAGGATGGATGGAAAGGTTTGGGGTGGAGCAAGGAGCATGAGCAGATAATGGAGATTGTATGGGGTCTAGGGTTAGATGAGATGTCACCAGCAGCCATGAGAAGGAGCAGGGTAAGAAAGAGAACATGCGAGGACGATGACTCTGACATGACGAGGTCCAGAAGGATGCTAACAGGTTGGGTGCAGATGGTCTAGCAGCCAAACAGAGATGGTAACAGCTTTCAAAATGTTTTCATGTCATGTGAAGAAAGGGCCTCAATTCACCGGAATGAAATGAATATTAATGATTGATCTATTTCTGAAACGGTGATATTTTCTCAGAAATGGCAGTTGGGAGTGTCAGGCGCTGTCCCAGCACTGTCCATACATGCCGGGGACGGATGCCTGTCTCCTTTGCCGAACCGTGTCCCATTGCCTAGCAACGGGATATACTTCCGGATTGACGCTGTGCGCACAGTAAGTCTGCGTCCCGTTGCTAGGCAACGGGCGCTTTTTTCTCTGTTATGTCGACGATCAGATGCATCTGACCACCGGAATCAGGTCCTCCCAATCAAGGGCCACATGTATGTATTTAAGGCCTCTCCTTCCTCCATTCTGGTGCCAGAGTATTGGTTTCACCAGCTAAAGCGTTCCTGTCTCCAGTTCCCTAGTTCCTGTTGTTTGTTACTTTGGTTCTGACTCCTGGCTTGTTCCTGACCACCCTCTTGTCCTGCGATTTGGTTCTCTCAGCTATCTGGATCCTGACCCCTGGCTCGCCACTGACATACCCTTTGGATTCTCCTTGTGTCCAGCACTATCGTTGGTATCTGACCCGAACTGCACGACCATTCCTGTTTTCCACCCTCTGCACTGAACTAACTGGGAGAACCGCGATCTGTGCACCTCACGCATCCAAGTCCGCACCCCCCTGTTTCGTTGCTCTAATATCAGTCATTGGCACCTACAAGAGTCATTATCGTGACAGAGAGGGATCCACACATATGTTCATTTTCTGTACTTGTAACTGTAAAATTTTGATTGTCATGATGTCCTTTATTTTGATTATTAATCTTTAATAATCATTTATTTAAAAAGTATACTTATCTGCTGGGCAATCATCTGCTAAATTCCCTCTCTGCAACAAAACTCTTGATTTGTTGTATAGCTCTTACTGTGCATGTGCTGATGTTTCATTGCTCAAGCGCAGTAATCTTAACTCTGGCCACTTGATGAATAGACTTAGTATGTTAAACTGAAGGTACAGGGGCACACGCAGGATTGTCAGGGGGGGGTTTTCCCCCTTGTTCCCCCCCCCCCGACCCACAAAAAACAAACAAAAAAAACCCGCGAGAGAGCTGCATGCTGTATAGGACAGTGCCACTATGGTAGGCACTTAGTTAGCGGAGGTGGGGGAGGTTCTGGAGACCCAGAAACCCCCCCTGCATGCGCCACTGAGGTAGGTTTAATTTATAAATTGAAAGGCAGTTTTTTTTTACTGGCTGACTGCAGTGTGTTCGGGGAATTTTTTTTGTGTTTTTTTCTAGATAACCCCCCAGTTTCCAGCACCTGTTATTCCTTATAAATTTATTAAGTAACTAGTATTTGTGTATTTCCCTTAAAGAGACCAGCACCATCATGCTATTGGATTTAGTTGTTGGCGCTGCCTGACATATTTATGCATATTTACTTACCCATTTCGTTCAACCTATTTTTGTGCAAAAACACATCCTCATAAAAGGGGATAAATTAACCAAAAATTAATGAATTGCACTACTTTAATCCAGTGCTTACTAAAGAAGCATAAGGAGATGCAGTCAAAACAACGATTACACACCCAGCAGCAGCAGCAGACATACAAAACTAAACAGTCTGCTGCTGAATGAGTAGATTGATAACAACTGAAAAATATGTAGAGTAGAATCATCACTAATTAACTTGTTATCCACAACATAATTATAACTCTTCTCTTACACATCATTCTGGAAGGACATGTTTTAACAAAAACCTCAAGCTTTGTATTGGATATTCTAGTGGCCAGAACACATTTAGGCAACTCACACTGTAAACAGTCACAATTGCACTTAAAACAAAGCTGCTTGGCTGAAAGCTGGAACTTATTATAGCTGTGTATCTGTTGCTCCGATTGAGCTTTTGAAAAGTTTAAATTAACTTAGATGGCAAAACATAAACAGAAGTGTACAGGACAAAATATCCCTTTTAGCTACAGTAAGCTGGTTACACACCTGTGCAATCTTACTTCAGATACAATTTCTGTAACAATTTCACCAACAATTGAAAATCCTGATGTGCAGAATCATGCGTACACACCTACGCCATTTGCTTTAGATCTGTGATCTTCATTTCTCATAATCATCTGCTGAAAAGATTGTGACTCTATATACTCTACAGATATCCGCCTACACTGCTTGCTAGTCGTGAGTGCATACACGATTCCCCATTTCTCGTGATTTTTAGGAAGTTTAGAAAACCAAATCAACAGATGTAATTTGTTTGGGGACAATAAAACATGATTGTGGGAACGTACACACTTGTGCAATGTCTGACTAGACAGTCGGGAATTGTGTGATCTGCAGAATTATTCCATAGGTGTGTACCCAGCTTTGCATTTAAAAATGCAGTAAATTGTGTATTTTGTCTAGATCAAGTATAATGACTGTGCTAAAATGGGTGGGTATAACTAAATGATTTCATCTGGGACCTGTGTCCATCATATGTTTATTTTTTCTGATTTATCTTCCCTGTTGTAACCTAAGTGCTCCCTTTATGTTAAAGACAATTATTAGGCGATACACTTAACATATTTGCATGATTCACTCCTGGCAATAAACATTTCTGTTTCTGGCAGGGTAGACCATGTTCCTTCATATCCTTTAGTTTGATGCCTATCCAGCCATTGGCAGCAGTAAGGGCCCATATGCCATGAGCTGAAATCTAGCTGGCTTCCAGATTTCTTTTTCTCTCACTTTCTTGCACTTCTTGTTGCAGTTGAAATACCCATTCAAAACTTTATGCACCTGTTTCTGAGCCTAACAGCTGAATTTGTTGTTTTATTAAATTATTTAAAGCTGTGATTTGCCTGCATAATAGTTTGTGCAAATTCTATTTTTTTACATTTCTATCATTGACAACTTCTATAATTTCCAGGGAAAATATTTAAAGTGTAAACATCTAAGCATTTGATGATAATTTAAAAAAACTAACATGTAAACTAATACTTAACACAAAGGTCAACATGTATTCAAGATTTTAAATTAAGGGTGATAATTAATTGTGTACCTTGCAAGAGCGGTGGGTGCAGACATGCTCCATCACAAGAATTATCATCTTACGCCAGCTGCTCGGTTGCTTTTAATGCATCTGAGAAACTTTGAAGGCAGTATGATCCTGTGATTGCACTACAGTCAAATCCAGCTAAGGAACATTTTGACTGGCTACTTGCGCCCTCATAGCGCAGACAGCTCTATTTCTCACTGCCTGTTATAGGTACAGCATTCATAGCACTGTGGGTTTGTTGCTGCCCGTTTTTCCTGTCTCCTGGTTCCCCAATCGCTGCCTGGTTCTGACCCTCTGGAATGCAGCCTGCCCTGACCTTTTGCTTGGATGCTTACTATTCTTTGAATTGCCGCTGACCTGACCTTTTGCCAGAACTCTGACCATTTTCTAACTTGCTGCCTTTTTGTCTGGATGCTGACTACTCTCTGTATTGCTGCCTGCCATAACCTCTGCCAGGACCCTGGACCTCGCCTGTTTCCAGCCTGTGTGAGTACCTGCAATTACACTATGTGCACAGACCTTTCTGTCTGTTTTTCCATTTAAATGCACATATTTATATCTTCAGTAGCTCTCGGCTTATCTTACAATTAGCTGCTACTGACACAATCACGGGGGCTGGGGGCTACTGTATATCAGCTCTACTGGAAAGGAGGTTGCTAAAGGTGAAGACCACAAGTAGCCAGGTTCTAGAGGTTTATTCTGGGAATTCAGCATCTGGCATCACAGTGCCTTAACTGATAACTGTTATTTAATGGTACTCTCATAGTCATGATCATTACAGTGTGCTCAGATGCTGCACTCAGGATAAACACATGTAGAAACTAACTTTGGCATTATGAGTATAAAGTGGTTTATTTAATGAAACTTTCTTTATTTTTAAATGTGTGTTTCTGTTGTACTTACTTTTTATACAGTATTTATAAAATGGGCAGGGGGTTTAGGGACTACTTAACATCATACTGTGTCACAATAGTCAGAGACAGAAGAAAATGCAGGATACCATAATATAACAGAAATCTCACAGAATGTAGTAGTGACAGTGATTGATAAGTCTCCAGGCTGCAAGTGAAATTTCTGGATTCGAGTTTGTTATAGAAGCAGAACTGGAAACAGTCTTTTAACAGGGTGCCATGGGCCAGGATAAGGGCTATACACTTCATGTGCCCCTGAAGGTTGTAGTGTAAGTGTTAGGAACCCCTCCAGCCGGCACAACACAACCCGGAGTCTACTCTGCCAGTCAGGTGTTCACTGGAGCCCCTGATGGTGGGGACAGACTGGACTGCAGACTGACAGAGGGTCGTGAAGTGTGTACCGGCTGGGGAGAACCCAGGCATGAAGAGTCAGGTCCACGCAGAGGTCAAAGGCCGGCAGCAGGTATCAGCATCGATGAACAAGCTGAGGTCAGAGGTCACGGGCAAAGTAGCAGAACGGGTAAACAAGCCGAGGATCAGGGTCACAGGAAACACGAGCGAAGTCCAATACAAAGCCAGGGGTCATACACGGGGAGTCAAACGTAGATATCAGGACACAGGAACAGGAACAAAGCAGGTCAGCAGACTGGAGCACAGAAGCTATAACCGGCAATGAGGCAGCAGACCTCATTGCCTTAAATACCCAGCTGAACCAATCACAGGTTGAACACACTCCTGCAGGTAATAGAGCAGTCACTAATAGAGCCAATCAGGGCTTGCCCCTGGCCTGCACAGTTGCAGGCTAATGCCTGTAATTGCCTCCTATAATCTGCCCATATTAATTAGCCCACAGGCTATAGAACGCTGCGCCCGGCTTCCTCCTATTGCCGGGACGCAGCTCTGAAGCTTCTGCTGGTTGCCCCGGCAACGGCCGGGTTATGGCCGGAAATGACGTCCCGGTCGCCATGGCGACGGCCGGGACGCGGGTGAGTGAGTCGCGGCGGCTGGGCACCGCCGCGGCTCGTAACAGTAAGCCAGGAATTCCAGGTACTTACCGCATTCTGGAACACACTGATATCAGGAACATCAAAAACAGACAAGCAGGGTTCTGTAATAAGGATTGCAGGATAACAAAGTAGCAGGGATCACAAAGTAGTGCAACATTGGCAAACGTCTCATACTTCAAATGACTTACTGAAATATACTGATATCTACCATTCCTATAAACATGCTCTGGACACTGCCAAACAAACATACTTCCAGTCTCTCCTCTCCGCTCAGGCTTCTATCAGCAAATGCCTTTTTAATACATTTACATTTCTTCTCAACCCTCCCAGAACAACATCTTCGACTACCTTTAATGCCTAAGATTATTTCCTACTTCAAGAAGATTTTTAAAATGCCAGTTGAATTGGTATCTTCTTCCCCAACTAACAACCTACTAAAATCCTTTCCTACACCTTCTCTAAATTTGATCCAAGTAACTGACCCATAAGTGAAGATGAGGTATCTACTCTTTTATTATTCTCCCACGCTACAACCTGTTCACTTGACTCTATACCTTCAAAAAACAGTCTTTTGCTGTCTTCAAGCTGCTTGAAAGGCTTTGCCAACACTTTTCTCACATGCTTTCTTTCCTCACACAACCCCTTGGACCCTTGTCAATCAAGCTTTCATTCTCACTATACAGAGACTACACTGACAAAGGTGGACAATGATTTTCTATAGGCCATTAGTCACTTTGTATTCTCCTGAACTTCTCTTCTGCATTTGACCTTGTTTACTATTTACTTCTCATACAAAATGTACACTTCCTAGGTCTTCAGGACACTTTTCTATTCTGATTCTCATCCTACTTCAAATCATTCTTTCAGTGCTTGTTTTTCTGGATCAACCTCCTTTCTACTTCCTCTATCTGTTAAAGTACCACAATGCTCAGTCCTAGGCCTCTGCTCTTCTCACTCTATACAACTTATATGGGAAAATGAATAAGCTCCCTTGGATTTCGGTATCATCTCTATCCTCTCTAGATCTTTCAAGATCGGTGTTGGTCCATATTTCTGAATGTCTTTCTGCCATTTCATATTGGTTGTTCTCTTGCCACCTTAAACCTAGTTTTTCAAAACTGAGCTAATAATATTCCCAATAGCAAATAGAAGCTACCTACCTGATATATTTATTTCCGTTGACAAGACGACAATAAAAAATACTGCCTAGGTATCATCCTTGACTCAGAACTGTCCTTTTTTCACATCCATTCTATATCTAAAGCCTGCTACATACATATAAGAAACATTTACATAATCTGCACATATCTCACACAAGACACTGAAGAAATCTTTAATTCAATTCATGCTCTCATCATCCCCTGAATTGCAATTAGGTCACAGGCTGTATTAGTGCGGGGACAGAGCAATAATTGTACACCTTATTCTTAGAATTGAATAGATTACAATTGAAATAATAATACAATTATTATTACCAATTCTATTAGCAATTGTTAGAGCAGGAAGAGAGAAGGATAGAGGAGGGTTGTTGTTTTTTTTTTTCAATCTTTTGCACTACAAGTGCTTTGGGGTGTCCCATATTCCCCAGTGTGAAACTGTAATTTTTCTGGCTGTCAAAAGTCATATTTAGCAGCAGTATTTATACAATATTTTGCACTACAAGTGCATTGGGGTGTCCTATATTCCCCAGTGTAAAACAATAATTTTTCTGGCTGTCAAAAGTAATATCTAGCAGCAGTATCTATTGAATATTTTGCACTACAAGTGGTTTGGGCTCATTAAAATGGATTCAAAGCAGTCCACATATGAGCAGAATCAGCAAGCAGGTGCTGGCACCAGTCCTGATGGTAGTCTTCCCTGTACGTCATCTGGTAAAGCCTATGTAAAAGTACATAGTCTTTTTAAATCAGGGAAAAAAACACACCCAAAAAAAATAAGTATACTTATAAGTATAAGTGTAGGGTGCAATCTACACCCAATTAGGAAAGGGACTTGGGGCATTTCTATATCACGCACAGTCTTGAAAGGCTGCTGTTTTGGCAATTTCTCAATAAGGGTAGGGTGTCATACACAGACTGACCCCAAACTGGCTTTGTCCATTTCAATTAATATTGTACAGTCTATAACAGCTGAATTTTTTAGTATTTTCTACAAGTGGAGGGGGGCCTATAGAGACAGAAACCAAACTGCCTTTGTCCATTTCTATTTATATTGTACAGTCTGTAACGGCTGAATTTTTTACTATTTTCTACAAGTGGAAGGGGGCCTAGAGAGACAGAAACCAAACTGCCTTTGTCCATTTCTATTTATATTGTACAGTCTATAACTGCTGAATTTTTTAGTATTTTCTACAAGTGGAGGGGGGCCTATAGAGACAGAAACCAAACTGCCTTTGTCCATTTCAATTTATATTGTACAGTCTATAACGGCTGAATAGTTTAGTATTTTCTACAAGTGGAGGGGGGCCTAGAAAGATAGAAACCAAACTGCTTTTGTCCATTTCTTTAGATATTTAACTATAAGTGTAGGGTGTAATATACACCCAAAGATGATGGCTGCATTGCCAATATGCATAGATGAAGAGGAAGACAATTTGGTTTGTGTGTAGAATTAATGACGGCCTACCAGGAATTAAACTGTTTTTTTCATAATGATATAGCTTTACAATTACATTACTTATCCAAGAAACAGGTGGAGCACTAAATTCGTTATTTTATCCCCAAAAACATTGATTTTTAAACAAAATTGCAAAACAAAACCAACCAAAACCAAAACACGCAAGGGCGGTTTGGCAAAACCAAAACCAAAACACAACGGTAATCCAGATCCAAAACTAAAACCAAAACACGGGGGTCAGTGAGCGTCTCTACTTTATATACAACATATGTTTTGGACATATCCTGCAGTGTATTGTCTGTTAGAACTGAGAGGACCTAGATCCATATTCTTCAACAGACGGATCTTTACAACCGCTCCTTGTTAAAAATGAACATGCGTATGCCTGATTTATGTGCATCTTTGTATCAAGCTTACTGTATGATATACTGTCCCTCGTAAAATAACACTTTCCTCTAGTCTACAAACCTTCAAGCATTTTCTGAAAACTCGTCTTTTCAAGCAAGCTTATCAAATTCCCGAACCACCCTCTTCACCTCCAAAGATGTAAACAACCCTCTGTCCCCAAAATCAATATTGCTGGATGACTGGATCACATAGCTCCACCTTTTCCCATTGCAATTTGTCTGGACCAATATACAATATGTGGCACATAACACCATGTACAAAACTACTTTTTTCTATAGATTGTAAGCTTGCAAGCAGGGCCCTCTTACCTCATTGTCTGTCTGTTAAGACCTAGTATTCTTTTATTAATATGTTTGTTCACAATTGTAAAGTGCAACAGAGTATGCTGGTGTTATAAATATTAATAACAAAATAATACTAACAGTCTGGGGCTATATCACTGGAACTAAACATTTGTAGCAGCCAGGGCCGGACTGGGACTAAAAATTAGCCCTGGCATTTGAAGCATACAGGCCCACCTCTGTTGGTGATGCTGCGCAGCGACGCCATGGGCGTGGCCACATTATGTTGGAGGTGTGGTCGACATGGGGCATTGATATATACATTATAAGAAAACATTACATTTATCAGGCCCTCCCCACCCACATCACGCCACCCCCACCCCAGAAACACATTACAACACCCCAATCCACTGTACTTATCTATACTTCTGACATACTTCCTGTAGAGTTGGCAGTTGGCAGACTGTCCTGCTCTCTCCTACCTGACTTGTGGCTTCTGGTGTCTTTAGATCAGTTGCTGCTTGTCTGGATCCTGGAATATTGGGGGCCCTATTTGGAAAAAAAATGGGTACATAAAATTTAGAAAACTCCAAGCAGCACCGCTGTTAAATCAATATAGCACCCACGTTTTAAAATTAGGCCTCACTACAGCCCCAACATCAAAATAATAGTATTCACATTTAATAAATAAACCTATTTCCCTCCCTGCAAACAGTCCCAGCAATAAATTAATAGTATTTACATTTCATAAATATATCCATTTCCTGCAAACATCACTGCCATTAAATTCATATTCACATTTAATAAATAGACCTCATTCTCCCCAAACTCACCCCCACATTCAATAGCCCCCAAAGCACCCCATCTTAACTTAATAGTCCCCACTATTACATTGCCCCACCATTACCCCGAAAACAAAATAGCACCCATTAATTAGCCACCATCTACCTCACACACACTACATTGCCATATTACTGTGCCCCTTCATCACCACCACACTGTGCCCCCTTATGATCGCACTGTGCCCTCCATGCTACTTTTACCCCCTTCATCACATTCCGCCATGCTGCTTTTGCCCCCTCTTCATCCTCCTGTGCCTTTTAACTTCCCCTTTTTCATCCCCTTGTGCCTTTTATGCCCCATTTTTCATTCCCCTGTGCCTTTTATTCCCCCTTTTTCATTCCCATGTGCCTTTTTTCCCCCCTTTTTCATTCCCCTGTGCCTTTTATTCCCCACTTTTCTTTCCCCTGTGCCTTTTATTCCCCCTTTTTCTTTCCCCGTGCCTTTTATTCCACCTTTTTCATTCCCCTGTGCATTTTCTCCCTCCTTTTTCATTCTCCTTCGCCTTTTATTCCCACTTTTTCATTCCCCTGTGTCTTTTCTCCCCTTTTTCAATGCCCACTGTGCCTTTTCTCCCCTTTTTCATTGCCCGCTGTGCCTTTTCTCCCCTTTTCCATTGGCCCCTGTGCCTTTTCTCCCCTTTTTCATTACCCACTGTGCCTTTTCTCCCCTTTTTCATTGCCTCCTGTGCCTTTTATCCCCTTTTTCATTGCCCACTGTGCCTTTTATCCCCTTCTTCATCTACATGTGTCTCTCTTCGCTTCTAGTCGTTTTTACTTACCTCTGTATTTCTTCTCTCTTCTCACCTTTCTTCTTTCTTCCAGGCGCCACTCCTCACTGAATGACGGGCGTGACGTGATGACGTCACGCCCGACACTCAGTGCAACCAAAGGGGGGGGGGACACCGGCACCGCGATCATGTGAGTATTTGTATACTCACATGATCGCGGCACCGGAGCCACCCGCCCCCCCCCGCCCTTTGCAAATAGAAAAGCTTTTAAAAAAAGTTTGAGTGAGGGCGGGGGGCTGCGGTGCCACGATCATGTGAATATACAAATACTCACATGATCGCGGCGCAGGGTACCGGAGCGGCCCGCACAGCCATCGGCCGTTCTGGCAAATGCCAGAAGTGCCAGATGGCCAGTCCGGCCCTGGTAGCAGCACAAACAGCATGAAGCTCAACAATGATCTGGGACCGATTGTAGGAAAAGCCAGACTCTTAAAGGCCAGACAACAGGTGCAGCTTGATAATTCCTGGATAAAGAAGCAAGAGGGATTAACTATTAACTAGAATAGCAAAAGTCCAGGAAACAGCAGCATCTCTGGTTGGAATGATGTACTACACTAACAAGGTCCTCAATCTGCAGAAGCAGCCAGGCTGATCCCCAACCTTATTTCCCCCTGGCAAGCCAAGGGTATTATTACTTTAGCCAATTTATTTAATGCAGAGGGATCTTATCCTTAACACAGCTCACAGATCAATTTCACTTTGCTTCACACGACTTTTATAGCTCCAAATTATACACTGGATAAAAAAACACCTTTCCTTACATCAACCCCTACTCTGCTTTAGACATAATTAACAAAGGGGAATATTAAAGTGGGCATCACCTTCTGGTATAACTTTATAACTCAGGTAGATGACCCACAGAAATCCCCTGCTCAATTGAAATGGTAAATAGATCTTCATAAAGAATTCTTTTTAGACAAATGGGAACACATATTTATAAATGCCTACCGCATGTCCATGTGCATCAAACATGCAAAAATTCTGATAAAATTGATCAATAGGCTATACCTAACTCCAGCAAGACTCCATAAAATGTGGCCTTCACATTCTAAGTTTTGCTGACGTAATTGTATTGAGGTGGGTGACATTATTCATATATTCTGGAACTTCCCAGCAATTCAGAACCTCTGGAGGGAAGTTTTTATCTGAGCTAACAAAGTGACTATTTTACCAATAGCGCTCTCGCCTGAAGTAGCACTCTGAAACCGCTACCCACCGCAAGTCCTAAACTGCAATAGATGTGTTCTTGGTCCCATCCTACAAGCCACTAGAGCATCAATTGCCCAATATTGGAAGAATTCATCACCTCCAGATCTTAATAAAATAATTTCAAAGGTGCAATTCAGTTTTGAGATGGAAACACTAGGAAAAACCTTACGCCACTCCTCACCTTTAATGAAACAGTTGGCATGAATACGTCACGGATGATGAATAATCACCACAAATTCAGTCTACCAACTCGACAGTCTCGCCACATATTAATTTGTAAGGATCACCACAGTCTTCACAAGCTTAGATCTCTAAAAGTGTTAGCAAATCCATACAATATTATGGTAATGTTGTTTGTAGTACTGGAATGTCTCAGTTGTTATAATTATGATCTGCTGTTCATTCTCCACTTTTTACCTTTCCTCCTCCACCCTTCTTATGTATCCTCTTACACTCACCTTTTCTGCTTTCTGTATCCCTCCAGTTTGGCAAATATACAAATATTGATGTTAAACTGTGCAGAGGGGCACACTGTTTTTGCAGCCATATGCTGTCCCGCGTGAGCTGCTTCCTCTATACTGCGGGTTTTTCAGTTATAGTGGGAACCAGCCCAGGCTGTATAGACTAGGAATGGTTTTCACTGTAGCAGAGGGATATTACTCTAATTTCCCCCATTTTAGTGAGGGTATACCACTAGTGTAGCTATGCAGGCACAATTTTTCATACATTCCTTTCCATTATGAAGGATTGCAGAAGTTTTCACTTGAAGCCTTGTGACCAGGTCCAGGGATTGTGGAAATCCAGATGGGAAAATACTTGCACACTCAGGTAAATGCTAGGCACCTCATTGCATTGAAAACAATGTAATAAAAAAAGTTTTGCCCTCCTAGAGCAAATAGTTTTCCTATGGTGGTAGGGCTCACCTGGGAGTCACAATAACTACTCAGATGGTTGAAGGTACAATTCAATCACAGTTTTAACTGTTCCTGCCTGTCCATGTGCATGTGTACTATGAATGCAGAAATAGGGATCATTGTTTTCTTGTTGCTTTTCTGAGTGTGCAACTCTCTATAAAGGAACAGCCTTAAATTAGTTATGCAGTTCAGAAATTGGGACTAATCAGGTTTGGCCATTGAAGTTAGCAGAGGATCCTCCAGTTTGCCCCATGAAATCATGGTCCCCATTAGCATGCTTAACATAATTATAATAATTGGAATAGTAACATGATGGCCCAAACTATGTCACAATTTCATGAAAGAAATATATCAATTTTGTGGATTACTATAACATTACAATAATAAATGAGTGCTACATATATAGTTACATAGTTATGTAGTTAGTAATGATGGAAAAAGACCATTAAGTTCAAACTATTTAAAGTTTTTGCTGTGTTGATTAGAGGAAAGCTAAACAAAATCCCAGTGAGACAGTTGCTAATCGGTCCTCACTGTAGCCAAAAATTATTTCCATTTCCAATTAATGGCAATCAGATTAATTTCATGTACCAATAACCCCAACAATTCAAACAGTTGAGATACTATTTCTATTTCTTTTTTAAGATTTTGTACATAAAGCAGGGAACATCAACAAAATCAAGCTTATTTCAAGAAAGGTGCATCATTACTTAAAAGGAAGGCATATACTCTACTTTTAAATTCAGTTGAAGAATTGGCCAATACCATTTTCCATTTGCAGATAATTTCATAATCTGGCTACCCTTATAGTAAAGAGTAGTTTTGTATGCTGATGGAGAAACCATATTACTTCCAGATGCATGGTCCTCCTGTCCTCCTGCCACCTGCACAGTCCTGGATATGATAAACTAATTAGACACCCAATATTTGAGATGTTCTCTTACTGGTGACTCATGGTTGATCTGAATATTGTTAGCCTTTGCAGCAGCTGCCTGACACTTTGTGCTGCTATTCAATTTACCTTGTATTGGTATCACTAAATCCTTTTCCAGCTCATATTTTCCCAGTTTCATCCCTTTCATTGTGCAAGAAGAAGCTTAATGGTAACCAAGACCTAAGTGCATAACCCTTATCTATGTAAAACTTCATCTGACATTTCTCTGCAAAACTTTCCAATTTCTCATAATCCATCTGTTCCAACATACTATCCTTTTCTGTGTTAATAATTCTGTGTAGTTTAGTGTCACCTGCAAATTACTCTCTAGGGCATCTACATGATTTTTAATAAATATATTAAAAGGAACAGGCTGAATACTGATCTCGTTGGTACTCTCCTAGCAATTGTAACGCAGTCTGCATATATTCCATTAATAGCAATCCTTTCTATCCTTAAACCAGTTTTCTATCTTCCTACATATGTTTTCCCATAGTGTTCTCATTTAATGTACCAGCCTGTTATGTGAAATGGTATCAAATAGTAGATCAAATATATCATATCCACTATACTGCCAACATCCAGTTTAAAACTGACCTCCTCATAAAAATGAATTAGATTGATTTGGCATGATGGGACCTTCATGAACCTATGCTTACACTGTGTGTATGAGTTCATACATCATTTTGGATATCATGCATTAAAATTCCTTCAATTTTTTTACCCACAAGTGATGTTATTCTCATCTGTCTATAATTTATTCTCTATAACTGTGTCTTCTTTTTAAATATTTGTACCACATCTACATTACACCAGTCATGCATTATGGACCCTGTTTAAAATATTATTACATAGTGGTCTACCTACACAACATATTTTATTAGCATTTTTTCTTTTTTTCTTTACTTCCCTCAGCCCTCAG